>NW_024070189.1:105255802-105404885 GCF_014754425.2 Oryx dammah | reverse complement strand
CTGTTTCCTCATCAGAAAAATGGAGGTAGGGTATTTCCAGCAGGTAGGGTTGTTGGGAGGATTCAGTTCAGTTCAGTCGCTCAGTCGTGTCCGACTCTTTGCGACCCCATGAATTGCAGCACGCCAGGCCTCCCTGTCTATCACCAACTCCCAGAGTTCACTCAGACACGTCCATAGAGTCAGTGATGCCATCCAGCCATCTCATCCTCTGTCGTCCCCTTCTCCTCCTGCCCCCAGTCCCTCCTAGCATCAGAGTCTTTTCCAATGAGTCAACTCTTTGCATGAGGTGGCCAAAGTACTGGAGTTTCAGCTTTAGCATAATTTCTTCCAAAGAAATCCCAGGGCTGATCTCCTTCAGAATGGACTGGTTGGATCTCCTTGTAGTCCAAGGGACTCTCAAGAGTCTTCTCCAACACCACAGTTCAGAAACATAAATTCTTCGGCGCTCAGCTTTCTTTACAGTCCAACTCTCACATCCATACATGACTACTGGAAAAACCATAGCCTTGACTAGACGGACCTTTGTTGGCAAAGTAATGTCTCTGCTTTTCAATATGCTATCTAGGTTGGTCATAACTTTTCTTCCAAGGAGTAAGCATCTTTTAATTTCATGGCTGCAGTCACCATCTGCAGTGATTTTGGAGCCCAAAAAAATAAGTCTGACACTGTTTCCACTGTTTCCCCATCTATTTGCCATGAAGTGATGGGAGCAGACGCCATGATCTTCATTTGCTGAATGTTGAGCTTTAAGCCAACTTTTTCACTCTACACTTTCACTTTCATCAAGAGGCTTTTTAGCTCCTCTTCACTTTCTGCCATAAGGGTGGTGTCAGCTGCATTTGACTGTGTGGATCACAATAAATTGTGGAAAATTCTGAAAGAGATGGGAAAACCAGACCACCTGACCTGCCTCTTGAGAAATTTGTATGCAGGTCAGGAAGCAACAGTTAGAACTGGACATGGAACAACAGACTGGTTCCAAATAGGAAAAGGAGTCCGTCAAGGCTGTATATTGTCACCCTGCTTATTTAACTTATATGCAGAGTACCTCATGAGAAACGCTGGGCTGGAAGAAGCACAAGCTGGAATCAAGATTGCCGGGAGAAAGGGTTGTTGGGAGGATTCAGTTCAGTTCAGTTCAGTCGCTTAGTCGTGTCCGACTCTGCGATCCCATGAATCGCAGCACGCCAGGCCTCCCTGTCCATCACCAACTCCCAGAGTTCACTCAGACTCATATCCATCGAGTCCGTGATGCCATCCAGCCATCTCATCCTCTGTCGTCCCCTTCTCCTCCTGCCCCCAATCCCTCCCAGCATCAGTCTTTCCCAATGAGTCAACTCTTCACATGAGGTGGCCAAAGTACTGGAGTTTCAGCTTTAGCATCATTCCTTCCAAAGAAATCCCAAGGCTGATCTCCTTCAGAATGGACTGGTTGGATCTCCTTGCAGTCCAAGGGACTATCAAGAGTCTTCTCCAACACCACAGTTCAAAACCATCAATTCTTCGGCACTCAGCCTTCTTCACAGTCCAACACTTACATCCATACATGACTAGTGGAAAAACCATAGGCTTGACTAGATGGACCTTAGTCAGCAAAGTAATATCTCTGCTTAGTCCCAAAACTTGTGAAGAATGCAATATGGGTGCAGTGTGGACCCAGCGCTGAGTGATAAAGTGTTGCCTTGAACAGAAGGGAAAGCCCCACCCCATCTGTGGCCACCAGACAGTCAGGCTCTCTCTCACAGGTTGCTGCCCACACTACCTTTTTTCGGCAGATGGTTTCTGGGCTACTGTCCTGTGCCCATTTCAGGGGGGCCCTGGGTGGGGAAGTCTTGTTCCAAACCGATTCGCTCTCCTGCTTCATCTGGTCAGGGAGGGGAGCAGGCATACTGTGAGGCCATGGGTCACTGAGGCCCTGGGGCAGGTTGAGGGGGTCATCAACTCTGCTGCTGCGCCAGGACAGGCATCCAGGGGAAGGTGGCACTGGGTAGTCCTGAAACATGGTAGAACCTCTCCCTGGAGCCTTCCCTGTACACCCCAGGCCTTATCCACTGAGTGGAAGATGAGAACAGCCAGCCATAGGTCTTGCTGGACACTGTGGTATGTTTGTCACAGTGTTATACAATAAACTGGACAAACTGAGTTCATATTTAAGAGGATTTACATACGCATGGGCTTCCAGCTTTCTGTGAAAGATCGGGACCCCTGGCCACACTGGGCCTATGCTGCTCTCCCTGCGGGTCCAGTGGATGGGTTCTAAGGGGCCCTGGGAGTGGACTGTGTGCTCTTTTCCCAGCCCCCAGTATTCCCACTGACTCCCCGAGCCAGGAGTCTGGAGCTTGGGAGCCTTCGTCATTGTGCCCTATTGTCTATTTTTTTAAACCATAATGTATGTCTCTGGCTCAGAGAGGGCTTCATCGGCAACCTTCCAGCTGCTGTCACTCATTTCTGTCTCCCCTGGACTCCTATTAGGCTTCCCTGCTGGGGCAGAGGTTAAAGCGTCTGCCTGCAGTGTGGGAGACCTGGGTTCGATCCCTGGGTCGGGAAGATCCCCTGGAGGAGGAAATGGCAACCCACCCCAGTATTCTTGCCTGGAGAATCCCATGGACGGAGGAGCCTGGTGGGCTACAGTCCACGGGTCGCAAAGAGTCGGACACGACTGAGCGACTCCACTTTCACTTTCACTTTGGACTTCTATTAGCATTTGAATTTCTGCTGGTCTTTTTATTTTTGTGGGCTTCCCTGGTGGCTTAGACAGTAAAGAATCTGCCTGCAATGCGGGAGACCCAGGTTCAATCCCTGGGTCGGGAAGATCCTCTGGAGAAGGAAATGGCAACCCACTCCAGAATGCTTGCCTGAAGAATCCCATGGACAGAGGAGCCTGGCGCGCCACAGACCGTGGAGTTGCAGAGCTGGGCAGAACTGAACAACTAACACTTTTAACAATTCATTTTTTGTGACATAAAATCCACCACTTTATGTTAAAATGTATATGCATGTATGTGCATGCTAAGCTGCTTCAGTCACATCTGACTCTGTGCAACCCCGTGGACTGTAGCCCGCCAGGCTCCTCTGTCCATGGGATTCTCCAGGCAAGAGCAATGGAGTGGGTTTCCATGCCCTCCTCCAGGGCATCTTCCTGACCCAGGGATCGAACCTGCATCTCTTACATCTCCAGCATTGGCAGGTGGGTTCCTTACCACTAGTACCACCTGGGAAACCAAAAAATGTGTATAATCCACTGCTTTTTAGAATATTCTCATTGTTGCGCAACCATCATTATCATTTAGTTCCAGAACCTTTTCATCCCCCATATGGAAGCCCTATACCCACTAGCTGTCACTCCCCATGCACCCTCCCCCAGCCCCTAGCAAGTATTAATTGATTTCCTGTCTCTATGGATCTACCTATTCTGGACACTTCATTTAAACAGACACACACAATTTGTGGCCTTCTGGGTCTGGCTTTGTTGCTGGTCTTTTAGAATAATCTGGTCTGTTCCGTGCTATGCCAACCCGATCTTGCCCCTCGCAGGTCTCTGAGGCCCTTCCCTGTGCCCTGGCTCTCCCGGGTAGTTGGCCGTGCTGTGTCTTCTGGGGCCTGTGCCTGCAACACTGACCACGCTTCAGTCCCCTGGCAGGGCCCGTGGACCAGCCTCCTGGCTCTTTCTGCTGACTCGCCTATGACTATAACCTCTTCTCTGCTGATTCTAGGTACTCTCCAGAAAGAGGCATGAAAGAACTTTATTTCTTCAGAAAACCTTTAGTATAAGGCTCTGTCACATACGTTTTCTAGGCTAGTTCCCAGGGAGGGTGTGGCGTTCTGGAGCCCCTCTTTATGGGAGTGTAAAGTGCCCCGTGACATGAATGTAAAACACTGCTGCTGCTGCCATGAAATATTAGGGCCAGAAAATAGCACTCAGTCCAGAAGGAAGGTGCTGCTGGGTACGGGTTCAGAGCCTGCCTGCATCTCACATGCCTAAAACAGGCAGCAATGGGCTTTTGTGAAGCCCAGGGCCGTGACACTGCAGTCGGGAGCAGCGGGGACTGTGTTGCGGTAAAAAACGCCAGCACTTTCCCGCTGAAGGAGTGGCTTTCCTTACCACTGCTCTGTTGACTCTGAAGTGGCACAGAGGTTCCTCCCAAGATGACATGCTCGTGCTGGCGCGGATCAGCTCTGGACAAGCTGTAAGCTGGGAAACGTGGAATCTGAGAAGTAACACTTCCCACCCCCACAATAACCCCGTTCCAAAAGAGGAAATACCGAAAGCAACAGCGCCTGCCATGGAGACCGACCTGGCGCTGATGCTCAGATCTGGAGCCGGGGTGGTCGTGTGTGTCTGTGTGTGCGCACGTGTCTGTGGACTGCCTGCCAGGGTCCGGCCGGCCGGCATATCCAGGAGAGGCTGTGTTGGAGGAAAAGGAGTCACATTTTTTAAAGAAGAATTAGAAAAGAGAACAGGGAAGCCAAAACAATGAAGCAGAATAATAGAGGAATATGGGAGAAACAAGTCCAAATTGATCAGTTATCGGAGTAATTGTAAATGGATTAAAGTCACCTGTTCACAGAGATGTTGCTACATTAAAGAAGCTAAACCAAGCCAAACCCCAAACCTAAGCTGCACTGTCACCAGAGCAGGAAAAGGTTGAAAGGAGAAGAGTGGAAGCAAACACCAGGCAACCAGAGGCAGGCTACCTCATTAATGTCAGACTCTGTGGGCTCGAGGCATCTTCCAGGAAAGATGGGTCACTGTGTAATGAGGAAGGGTTCATTTCCCCAAGATGACAGAACAGTTTTAAAGGCTCACTCATTCAATAAAACAGTCTCAATATATTTGTCATAAACTTTGTTAGAAATAGAGGAATTGACAAGTCCATCATCATTTCAGGAGATTTCAGCCATTTTTTTTCCCAGTTAGTGTTGGATTAAGTAGACAGAAAATCACCAAAGACAAGAAAGTTCTGAATAACACAAATAATGAGCTTGATTTAATGGAAGTAGATAGATTTTGCATCTGATGAGTAGAGGTCCCTCATTTGTCTCTAGCACGTGTATAACTCTCATGAAAAAAAATGATCAGTTAAGTGCAAGTCTCATGAAAATTAAAAGAATATTTCTGATGCAGATACTGTTTCCTCACCATCATGCCTTTAAGCTAGAAATTAATAACTGCCCAAATGAAAGTCCCCATTATTTGGAAATAAAAAACATTTAAGTACTTCATTGATCAAAGAAGGACTAAAAATGAAACTTCGAGGATGCTTAAAGCTGCACGATAATAAAAGCACTCCATGTCAAAACTTGGGTGGTAATTTATATGAGGGGGGAAAAAAGGACTGTAAATTAAAGAAATACATTTCCAATGTAAGAAGTTAGAAAAAAGCAAAAATTACTCGAAGGAAGTGGAAGCGGATAGATAATACGAGATAGGATCAGAAATCAATGAACCAGAAAACCTCCGTTCTAATGATTGTCGCTGTTACAAGGATGCAAGGTCAGTATTGACAGAGCTTTTGGTTTTCTAAGAGAAGTCAGAAATTTGTAATTCTGCAAGAAATTTCTGCATTAAAAAATATGATATGGGCCATTCAAAGCATCTGTGTAGCCTAAATTGGGCCTGTGTACCTCTTTTATGAGCCCTGCCTTCTCTTAAACAGCACTCGGAGGGGCTGTTCACCTCAGTTAGCTGGCGATGACCAGGTGACCTGGGGAGACTGGCCAGGAACTGGGCAGGAGCTGAGTCTCAGGTGCAGGCCCTGTGCCCAGGGCCATAGGAGCCTCTTCTACATACAACACCTCCTCTGGGGCTGTCTTCTCCTCTGTGAGTTCTTGTGTTGACATATATTTTTATTACTCTTGGGAACAAACCTAGAAGAATTGCTGGGTCATATGGTAACTCTGTGTTTATCCTTTTGAGAAATGTACCAGCCTGTTTTCCAATGTGACCTGAGCATGATGCCCCCTTTCCTGGGTCTGCGTGGGGGGAGGTGGCAGGGCCAGTTACCATCCCCAGAACATTTCTAGGCCTATGTCTGTGCACGCAGCTCGCTGTGAGTTCCCAGACTTCGTCTCACAGCTCCGTGTAGGTGCCTGAGAAGGCCTGCTGCTTGTTCCTCATTAGCAGGAACCAGCCTCTCCTTGTGTGTGGGGTCCTGCAGGTTTCTGCCTCTTGTCTGAAGACATGATGTTCTCAGGCATCGGCCTGTTGGCTTTATCCAGAAATTGAGGAGGCAGCAGAGAGGGTTTGAGCTCCGCTTCTTTGGCTGGAGAATAATTTCCACATTGGGCCTGTGTTGAAGTGAATCCCTTATTGGCAGAAATACAATTCCTGAGGCTTTTCTGGGGAAGCAAGCTCAAACCTTCTCTGGCTGCCGAGCCTTTGCATAGCTTTACTGCTGGTGTCATGAGGATGTTCCTTTCTCATAAGTTCATGACGTTCTTTCACAAGGGCCTGGAGAGATGGGTTCGGAGATGGCACGATTAGAAACTGGAGCAGCTGGGACTTGAACCCAGGCCCATCTAAAGCAAATAGTAGGCTCTTAGTGCTTACACTAGCTTTAGGTAGCACTCTGGCTGTCTCTGGGTCTTTCTTATTTAGTCACTCAGGGCCCCTCTGGCAGAAGCCACCTGTGATGGCAGAATGGAAAGTGTCCGTGGGCTGACTGCAGCTTGAAACATGAGCAGAAGCTGTTTGTGCAAGGGAGTTAGTATGGTGAGGGCGAGTGTACTTGTCTCTCACCAGGGAGACTCGTTTCCTTTCATCCTGAGAGCTCAGCTAGCTCAGTGGCCTCCTGCGACTTTGCACCGGGCAACACCGAAAAGCCACACAGCAGGACCGAGAGGCCTCATTAGCCTGGAGAATCCCAGGGACGGGGGAGCCTGGTGGGCTGCCGTCTATGAGGTCGCACAGAGTTGGACATGACTGAAGTGACTTAGCAGCAGCAGCAACAAAACATGGGTGGTCCTGTGGTCACCACCAAGTTTCACCTGGAGTCTGGGCTGGACTGGGAATGACTCAGAGAAATTAGGTCAAGGGTCAGGTCATTCTTTCAGCTTTTCTTTATAATAGGTTTTGTGGTGGTTTAGTTGCTAAGTTGTGTCTGACCCTTGCAGCCCCATGGACCCATGCAGACCCAGGAAAGGGGACGTCATGCTCAGGTCACATTGGAAAACAGGCTGGTACATTTCTCAAAAGGATAAACACAGAGTTACCATATGACCAGGCGCCTCTGCCCATGGGATTTCCCAGGCAAGAGTATTGGAGTGGGGTGCCATTTCCTTCTCCAGGGGATCTTCTCGACCCATGCCCACTGGGCCTCCTGCATTGGCAGGTAGATTCTTTTCAGCTGAGCCACCACAGAAGCGCTTATCATAGGTTTATTAATATATAATCGTATGGTATAATTCACCCATTCTAAGTACACAATTCCGTGAGTTTTGGTATAGTCACAGCATCACATCAACTTCTGAACATTTTCATTGCCCCCAAAGAAACCTCACACTCATTAACACTCATTTCCCATTTCCCCTCAAGAAGTTTTCCTTTCTTCCTTTCCAGTTAGATGGCTTTTATTGCTTTTTCATGCCTAATTGCTCTGACTAGAATTCTAGGATTATGTTGAATAGCAATTGCAAAAGTGAACTTCCTTATGTGCTTCCCGATCTTAAAGGAAAAGCTTTCAGTCTTTTGCCACTGAGAACAGTGTTAGCTGTCACTTTGATCATGCCTTTTCTCATGTTGAGGGGGTTCCCTACTATTCCTAGCTTATTGATGTTTTTATTATGCAGGGTGATGTTTTTATCATGCAGGGGACAACAGAGGATGAGATGGTTGATTGGCATCACTGGTTCGATGGACATGAGTCTGAGCAAGCTCTGGGAGTTGGCTGTGGACAGGGGGGCCTGACGTGCTGCAGTCCATGGGATCACAAAGAGTCAGACACGACTGAGCGATGGAACTGAACTGAATGATCATGCAGGGTGTTGGGTTTTGCCAAATATTTTTTTTTGCATCAATTGAGACGATTATGTACTTTATTTTCCTCTATTCCGTTAACCTGCTGTATTCAGTTCAGTTCAGTTCAGTCACTCAGTCGTGTCCAGCTCTTTGCGACCCCGTGGACTGAACATGCCAGGCTTCCCTGTCCATCACCAGCTCCTGGAGCTTGCTCAAACTCACCTCCACGGAGTCCGTGATGCCATCCAACCAACCTGTTGTATTACACTGATTGATTTCTGTATTTTGAACCACCCTTGCCTTCTTGGAGTAAATCTCACAAGGTCATGGTAGGATTTTTTTGGGAAGAGTTTGACAAGGATTGGTGTTAATTCTTTAAATGATTGGTAGAATTTACCAGTGAAGCAGTCTGGTCCTGGCCTTCTCTTTATTGGGGATTTTTCAGTACTAATTTTGTCTCTTTACTTTTTATTTTTCGTGTTGTTTAGTCATTAAGTTGTGTCAATCTCTTTTGTGACCCAATGGACTAGAGCCCACCAGGCTCCTCTGTCCATGGGATTCCCAGGCAGGAATAGTGGAGTGGGTTGCTAGTTCCTTCTCTAGGGAATCTTCCTGACCCAGGGATCTGTTTAAATCTATTAACATTTCGGTTAATTTTGGTGGTTTGTGTGTTTCCAGGAATTTTTAAGCTTCATTTAGGTTATCTAATTTGTTAGTATACAGTTGTTCACTGTATTCTCTAGTAATTATTTTTTATAATGTCAGTAGTAACGTCCCCACTTTTATTTCTAATTTTAGTAATTTGAGTCTTCCCTCATTTACCTAGGTCAGTCGGGCTAAATTTTGTCAACTTCAAAGAACCAACTTTTGGATCCATTGAATCTCCCTATTGTTTTTCTGTTTTCTATTTTGTTTATCTCTGCTTTAATCTATATTATTTCCTTTCTTCTGCCAGCTGTGGTTTTAGTTTGTTCTTCTTCTAGTTCCTTGAGGTATAAATTTTTACTGATTTCTTTATTTTTTTAATGTAGGAGTTTACAGCTGTAAATTTTCTGATGAGTACTGCTTTTGCTGTATCCCATAAATTTTGGGCATGTTATATTTCTCTCAGTTCAGTTCAGTCGTGCAGTCGTGTCCAGCTCTTTGCGACCCCATGAATCGCAGCACACCAGGCCTTCCTGTCCATCACCATCTCCCGGAGTTCACTCAGACTCACGTCCATCGAGTCCGTGATGCCATCCAGCCATCTCATCCTCTGTCGTCCCCTTCTCCTCCTGCCCCCAATCCCTCCCAGCATCAGAGTCTTTTCCAGTGAGTCAACTCTTTGCATGAGGTGGCCAAAGTACTGGAGTTTCAGCTTCACCATCATTCCTTCCAAAGAAATCGCAGGGTTGATCTCCTTCAGAATGGACTGGTTGGATCTCCTTGCAGTCCAAGGGACTCTCAAGAATCTTCTCCAACACCACAGTTCAAAAGCATCAATTCTTTGGCACTCAGCTTTCTTCACAATCCAACTCTCACATCCATACATGACCACTGGAAAAACCATAGCCTTGACTAGACGGACCTTTGTTGGCAAAGTAATGTCTCTGCTTTTCAATATACTGTCTAGGTTGGTCCTAACTTTCCTTCCAAGGAGTAAGCATCTTTTAATTTCATGGCTGCAATCACCATCTGCAGTGATTTTAGAACCCAAAAAATAAAGTCTGACACTGTTTCCCCATCTATTTCCCATGAAGTGATGGGACCAGATGCCATGATCTTCATTTTCTGAATGTTGAGCTTTAAGCCAACTTTTTCACTCTTCTCTTTCACTTTCATCAAGAGGCTTTTTAGTTCCTCTTCACTTTCTGCCATAAGGGTGGTGTCATCTGCATATCTGAGGTTACTGGTATTTCTCCCAGCAATCTTGATTCCAGCTTGTGCTTCTTCCAGCTCAGCGTTTCTCGTGATGTACTCTGTGTTTAAGTTAAATAAGCAGGGTGACAATATACAGCCTTGACGTACTCCTGTTCCTATTTGGAACCAGTCTGTTGTTCCATGTCCAGTTCTGACTGTTGCTTCCTGACCTGCATATAGGTTTCTCAAGAGGCAGGTCAGGTGGTCTGGTATTCCCATCTCTTTCAGAATTTTCCACAGTTTATTGTGATCCACACAGTCAAAGGCTTTGGCATAGTCAATAAAGCAGAAATAGATGTTTTTCTGGAACTCTCTTGCTTTTTCCATGATCCAGTGGATGTTGGCAATTTGATCTCTGGTTCCTCTGCCTTTTCTAAAACCAGCTTGAACATCTGGAAGTTCATGGTTCATGTATTGCTGAAGTCTGGCTTGGAGAATTTTGAGCATTACTTTACTAGCATGTGAGATGAGTGCAATTGTGCAGTAGTTTGAGCATTCTTTGGCATTGCCTTTCTTTGGGATTGGAATGAAAACTGACCTTTTCCAGTCCTGTGGCCACTGCTGAGTTTTCCAAATTTGCTGGCATATTGAGTGCAGCACTTTCACAGCATCATCTTTCAGGATTTGAAATAGCTCCACTGGAATTCCATCACCTCCACTAGCTTTGTTCGTAGTGATGCTTTCTAAGGCCCACTTGACTTCACATTCCAGGATGTCTGGCTCTAGATTAGTGATCACACCATCATGATTATCTTGGTCGTGAAGATCCTTTTTGTACAGTTCTTCCATGTATTCTTTCCACCTCTTCTTAATATCTTCTGCTTCTGTGAGGTCCATACCATTTCTGTCCTTTATCGAGCCCATCTTTGCATGAAATGTTCCCTTGGTATCTCTAATTTTCTGGAAGAGATCGCTAATCTTTCCCATTCGTTGTTCTCCATTATTTCTTTGCATTGATCGCTGAGGAAGGCTTTCTTATCTCTCCTTGCTATTCTTTGGAACTCTGCATTCAGATGCTTATATCTTTCCTTTTCTCCTTTGCTTTTCACTTCTCTTCTTTTCATAGCTATTTGTAAGGCCTCCCCAGACAGCCATTTTGCTTTTTTGCATTTCTTTTTCATGGGGATGGTCTTGATCCCTGTCTCCTGTACAGTGTCACGAACCTCTATCTATAATTCATTAGGTACTCTATCTATCAGATCTAGTCTCTTAAATCTATTTCTCACTTCCACTGTATAATCATAAGGGATTTGATTTAAGTCATACCTGAATGGTCTAGTGGTTTTCCCTAGTTTCTTCAATTTAAGTCTGAATTTGGCAATAAGGAGTTCTTGATCTGAGCCACAGTCAGCTCCCAGTCTTGTTTTTGCTGACTGTATAGAGCTTCTCCATCTTTGGCTGAAAAGCATATAATCAGTCTGATTTCAGTGTTGACCATCTGGTGATGTCCGTGTGTAGAGTCTTCTCTTGTGTTGTTGGAAGAGGGTGTTTGCTATGACCAGTGTGTTCTCTTGGCAAAACTCTATTAGCCTTTACCCTGCTTCATTCCGTATTCCAAGGCCAAATTTGCCTGTTACTCCAGGTGTTTCTTGACTTCCACCTTTTGCATTCCAGTCCCCTATAATGAAAAGGATATCTTTTTTTGGGTGTTAGTTCTAAAAGGTCTTGTAGGTCTTTGTAGAACCGTTCAGCTTCTTCAGCATTCCTGGTTGGGGCATAGACTTGGATTACTGTGATATTGAATGGTTTGCCTTGGAAACAAACAGAGATCATTCTGTCATTTTTGAGATTGCATCCAAGTACAGCATTTTGGACTCTTGTTGACCATGATGACTACTCCATGTCTTCTAAGGAATTCCTGCCCACAGTAGTAGATATAATGTTCATCTGAGTTAAATTCACCCATTCCAGTCCATTTTAGTTCGCTGATTCCTAGAATGTCGATGTTCACCCTTGCCATCTCTTGTTTGACCACTTCCAATTTGCCTTGATTCATGGACCTAACACCAGGTTCCTATGCAACATTGGTCTTTACAGCATCAGACCTTGCTTCTATCACCAGTCACATCCACAGTTGGGTATTGTGTTTGCTTTGGCTCCATCCCTTCATTCTTTCTGGAGTTATTTCTCCACTGATCTCCAGTAGCATATTGGGCACCTACCAACCTGGGGAGTTCCTCTTTCCGTATCCTATCATTTTGCCTTTTCATACTGTTCATGGGGTTCTCAAGGCAAGAATACTGAAGTGGTTTGCCATTCCCTTCTCCAATGGACCACATTCTGTCAGAGCTCTCCACCATGACCCGCCTGTCTTGGGTGGCCCCACACGGCATGGCTTAGTTTCATTGAGTTAGACAAGGCTGTGGTCCATGCGATCAGATTGACTAGTTTTCTGTGAGTATGGTTTCAGTGTGTCTGTCCTCTGATGTCCTCTTGCAACACCTACCATCTTACTTGGGTTTCTCTTACCTTGGTCATGGGGTATCTATTCACGGCTTCTCCAGCAAAGCACAGCCACTGCTCCTTACCTTGGATGAGGGATATCTCCTCACCTCTGCGCTTCCTAACCTTGAATGTGGAGTAGCTCCTCTCAGCCCTCCTGTGCCCGCGCAGCCACCGCTCCTTGGACGTGGGGTTGCTCCTCCCGGCCGCAGCCCCTGACCTCGGGCGGCGGGTTGCTCCTCCCGGCCGCAGCCCCTGACCTTGGGCGGCGGGTAGCTCCTCTGGGCCACTGCCCCTGGCCTCGGGTGGAGGGTAGCTCCTCTTGGCCGCTGCCCCTGACCTTGGGCGAGGGGTAGCTCTCTTGAGAGGTATTTCTCTCAAAATATCTTGAGAGGTATTTCTCTCAAGATATTTTCTAATTTCCTTGGTAATTTCTCCTTTGACCCATTGGTTGTTAAAGAGTATGTTGCTTACTTTACATATGTTTGTGAATCTTTCCAGGTTTTGTTCCATTACTAACTTCTAATTTTATTCCACTGTGACTAGAGACGTTGCTTCATTTGATTTCAGTCCTTAAAAGTTTATTGAGACTTGTTTTGTGGCCTAACATGATATTCTGGAGAAAGTTCCTTTGTATTTGAGAAGACTACATATTCTGCTATTTTGGGGGGTGGTGTCCTCTGTTTATATCTGTTAGCTCTAGTAGGTTTATAGTGTAGTTCAAGTCCTCTGTTTTCTTATTGATTTTTTGGATAGTTGTTCTATCCATTGTTGAAAATGGGGTGTATTTATAATAACTATAAATGGAAGATAACCCTTAAAAATTGTGAATCACTATATTGCACATTTGTAACTCATATAATACTGTACATCAGTTATATTAAGGTCCAATTAAAAAATAAAGTCGAGTGTTGAAGTCTCCTCCAAATGTTATTGTAGGACTGTCTACTTCTCCCTTCAGCTCTGTCAGTTTCTGGTCCATATATTTTGGAACTTTGTTGTTACACGCATAAGTGTTTATAATTTCTACGTCTTTTTGGTAGATTGGTCCTTTCACCAATATATAATGTTCCTCTTTGTTATAAACTTTTTTTACTTAAAATCTATTTTAGGGCTTCCCTGGTGGCTCAGAGGCTAAAGCGTCTGCCTCTAGTGCGGGAAACCCAGGTTCGATCCCTGGGTTGGGAAGATCCCCTGGAGAAGGAAATGGCAACCTACTCCAATATTCTTGCCTGGAGAATCCCATGGACAGAGGAGCCTGGTGGGCTACAGTCCATGAGGTCACAAAGAGTCGGACACGACTGAGTGACTTCACTTTCACTTTCACATGGATGATTCATGGTGATATATGGCAGAAGTGAACACGATATTGTAAAGCAATTATCCTCCAATTAAAAATAAAAAAAGAAACAATGAGTTTACAAAAAAAATAAATAAATAAAATAAAATCTATTTTGTTTGACGTTAGTATAGCTATCTCAGATCTCTTTTGCTTACTATTTGGATGGAATTTGTTCTTCCAAACTTTTATTTTTAACCAATTTGGGTATTTGGATCAAAATTGAGTCTCTTATAGACAGCATATAGTTGGATCATGTTTTTTTTTTTTTAATCTATTTTGCCAATCTGTCTTTTAATTGAAGAATTTAATTCATTTCTATTTAAAGTAATTGCAAGAAAGGGCTTACTTCTGCCCTTTGCTCTTTGTTTTCTATATGTCATACCTTTTTTTTGCACTGCAGTTCCACCAATGCTGCTTTTTTTTTTTTTTGCATTTCATTGACTTTTTCTAATGTGTTGTTTTGAGTCTTCTCTCATTTCCTTAACTATATTTTAAAGTCATTTTCTTAGTGGTAATCCCCGGGGATCATGATTATTATCTTTTAAATTTTTATTTGTTTATTGCTGTGCTGGGTCTCTGTTGCTGTGTGCAGGCTTCCTCTAGTTGCAGCTTCTCATTGTGGTGGCTTCTCTTGTGGGTCTCAGGCTCTAGAGCGTGCAGGTTCAGGAGTTGCAGCACATGGGCTTAGCTGCCTCGCAGTATGTGGAATCTTCCTGGAGCTGGGCTCGAACCTGTGTCCCCTAGTTGGCAGGCAGATTCTTAACCCCTGGGCCACTAGGGAAATCCTGTAATTATTATCTTAAATGTATAAAAATTTATTTTGAATTAATACCAAGTTAATTTAAACAATATACAAAAACTACACTCCTGTACACCTCAGTCTCCCCCACCTTTTATGATATTATTGTCATGAATTACATCTTTATGCATTTCATGCCCATTAACATAGGTTGATAATTCTTGTTTTATGCATTTGGCTATTAAATAGTATTGGGGGCAAACAGGACTTACAAACCAAGAGTCTGCAGTTTCCTTTACTGCTGTTCTTTATTTTTCATGTAGATTTGAGTTATTGTGTGTGTGTTAGTGTGCTCAGTCATGTCTGACTCTTTGTGACCCTTTGAACTATAGCCTGCAAGTTATTGTCTAGTGCCCTTTTATTTTAACTGGAAGGACGTCCTTTAGCATTTCTTGAATGGCAGGCTTACTAGCAACAAACTCCCTCGGTTTTTGTTTATCTGATAATATCTTGATTTTTCCTTCATTTTTGAAGAATAGTTTTGCTGGATATAGAATTCTTGCTTGATAATATTTTTCTTTCAGCACTTTAAAAATGTCATCCCACGGTTTCTCTCATCCCTGCATAGTTCTGATGGGAAATCGGCTTTTAATCTCATTGAAGATCCTGTGTACCTGTGGAGTGGCTTCTCTCTTGTTACTTTTAAGATTCTCTTTTTGACTTTGATTTTTGATAATTTGATTATAATGTGTCTCAGAATGTATCTCTTTGAATTTATCCAACTTGGAGATCCTTAGCTGTGTAGATTGATGTTTTGTCAAATTTGGGAAGCTTTTGGCTATTGCTTCTTCAAATATTCTTTCTGCCCTTTTTCTCTTGGCTGTCTTTCTGGAACTCCCATATGTGTATGTTGGTGCATTGGAGGTCTCTCACAGTTCTCCTAGATTTCATCTTGGGTAACTGACCTATTTTTAAGTTTACTGATTTGTTCATATCTCTTGTTGAACCTATCTAGTGAATTTTTCATTTTAGTTATAATCTTCAGCTTCAGAATTTATTTTGGTACTTTTTCTGATTTCTATCTATACTGACATTCTCTGTTGGTAAGACATCTTTATCCGGTTTGCTTTAGGTCTTTTGTTCATGGTTTCCTTTAACCATTTGAGCATATTTAAGACAGTTGATTTACAGTCTTTGTCTAGCAAGCCCAATGTCTGGACTTCCTCAGGGAAAGTTTCTCTTAATTTCTTTTTGCCTGAGAATGGGCCGTACTTTCTTGTTTCTTTGCATGCTTTGTAAGTTTTTTGCTGGAAACTGAACATTTTGAGTAGTGTATGTGGCAACTCTGGAAATCAGATTTGCCTCCCTCCTCAGGGTTTGTTGCTGCTTGCTGTGGGTTTTTGTTGTTTCCCTAAGTGACTTTTGTGAACTATTTTTGTAAAGTCTGTTTTGTTGTGTTAGCTCTGTCCTGTTAGCTATTTGTTTGACATATTTCCATAAATGCTCTGGACCAAAGAAGAAATAATACTCTTTCAGTCTTTACAGACTGGCTCTGTGTGGCAGCAACTTTCAGTGCTTAGCCAGATTAAACTCTGTCTTAAACTTCACTTCCTGCTTCCTTGAAGCTCAAAGGTCAATCAGAGGTGAAAGCTTTGGGTCTTCCCAGGTCTTTGGGGGCATGTGTCTAGTCCTGGGTATATGTGTGCCCTCCCAGATTCCTTGGCATATGTGAGGGTTTTTCAAACACTTATTTCTCCAAGTATCTCCTTCCATAGTCTCTTCCTTCGCAGGCTTTTTGATGTGTGTGTTGTTTGTATTGCCCTGACTATTGCCCCAAGTGGCTATGGCTAATACATTTGCCTTTAAATGCTTTTAACAAACACTGCCCAGGAATCCACTTCAGCCCTGGGGAAGTGCCAAAGCAGGAGAAACAAAAGCAAGCCCCTGAGCTGATCTTTCAAGGAACGACTAGCTAGGTCAAAACACAAAATCACAATTCTTTGGGAATAAGGTTCATATTGCTCTCACTGGTGCCCACAAACGGAATGTGGGCTGCCTTCTTCATGGCCAGCATTGAGGTGGGAAGTAGGGGATGGGAAGTGGCTAAATTAAAACACCATAGCACTCTCTTACTGAAATTCAGCAGCTTCTCTCTTCATTAACCATTTTCCTTGTAAAAAAAAAAATTTTTTTTAATCAAATTCTGGAGTTAAAAAAAAAGTTGATTCTGACAGATTTTTACCAGGTTATTTGTTGCTTTTGTGTAGGGACAGATTTTTGGAGTTCCCTGAAAAAAGTGAAAGTGTTGTCCAATTCTTTGCTCAATGGTGTCCGACTCTTTGCAACCCCATGGACTATAGCCCACCAGTCTCCTCTGTCCACGAAATTCTCCAGACAAGAATACTGGAGTGGGTAGCCATTCCCTCCTCCAAGGGATCTTCCTGACTCAGGGATCGGACCTGGGTCTCCCTCATTGCAGGCAGATTCTTTACTGTCTGAGCCACCAGGGAGTTCCTTACTCTGCTATTGATATTTTAGTGATGTCCTCTCTATTACCATATACATCTTATCAGAATGCACTTCAGGTTTATGTTAACTTGATTCCAATGAACTATGAAATGTTACTCCTACGCAGCACCATTTCTCCTTACCCTCTTTGAACTCTTATTGCCCTACACGTTATATTAGTTTTCAGTTGCGGCTGTATGTCCTTAATGACGTTCCTCCTTTCTCTCAGATTCTGTTCACTTTTCTTCTTTCTTTTTCTTGGTTCTTCAAATCACATAAATGTCTTCTGCCAGTTCAGATATACTCTTATGCCCTTTGCTAATTGTACTTTTCAACTCCAGAACTCTCATTTGGTTCTTTTTTAAAAATTTCTATCTCTTTATTGACATTCTTTATTTGATGAGACAGTGTCACCATACAGAGCTCCTTTCCTTTAGATTTTTAAAAAATGCATACACACCGAGGAAACCAGAATTGAAAGAGACACACGAACCCCAATGTTCGTCGCAGCACTGTTTATAATAGCCAGGACATGGAAGCAACCTAGATGTCCATCAGCAGACGAATGGATAAGAAAGCTGTGGTACATATACACAATGGAGTATTACTCAGCCATTAAAAAGAAAACATTTGAATCAGTTCTAATGAGGTGGATGAAACTGGAGCCGATTATACAGAGTGAAGTAAGCCAGAAAGAAAAACACCAATACAGTATACTAACATATATATATGGAATTTAGAAAGATGGTAACGATAACCCTGTATGAGAGACAGCAAAAGAGACACAGATGTATATAGGACAGTCTTTTGGACTCTGTTGAGGGGGGGGTGATTTGGGAGAATGGCATTGAAACATGTATAATATCATATAAGAAACAAATCACCAGTCCAGGTTCGATGCAGGATACAGGATGCTTGGGGCTGGTGCACTGGGATGACCCAGAGGGATGGTGTGGGGAGGGAGGTGGGAGGGGGGTTCAGGATGGGGAACATGTGTACACACGTGGCAGATTCATGTTGATGTATGGCAAAACCAATACAGTATTGTAAAGTGATTAGCCTCTAATTAAAATAAATAAATTTTAATTTTAAAAAATGTCTTCAAAATGTAAAACAAAAATGTATTTAAAATGGCTCCTTTGAAATATTTGTTACATCTAATATCTGGGCAGTCTCACAGGCAATTTCCATTGCCTGCTTCTTTTTCTTGTATTTGGATCATACTTTCTCTTTTCTTTACATTGCTTTCCTTCTCTCTTTCTGGCTTTCAAAAACTGGACATTTTAGGCAATATATTGTAACAACTCTGGATGCCGATTCTCCTCCTCTACTCTGGGGCTTAATTTGGTTGATGTTTGCGTGTCTATTTGTTTCTTGACCTGGCTAGACTGTTGTAGTGAAGTCTGCTTCCCCGGGAGTGTGAAGCTTCTGATGTTGATCCTCAGAGGGTTCAGCCTGAGGTTTGTGCACGGTCACCCTGGGGCTGTAACAGTGGCTTTAGCAATGCTCTTTAACTCTCTCTCTGCTCTCTCTGTTGGCTCTCTGCCTCATTTAGGCTTCCCTGATTGATCGCTGATTATTCTATTATTTTCAACAATGCCTGGGAACCATAAATTGTATTATAGTCTGATCCAACTGAATTTTCGTAGTGCTAGTTTTTGAGGCAAGTCTTTTGAGGT
This sequence comes from Oryx dammah, assembly GCF_014754425.2. Lineage (NCBI taxonomy): Eukaryota > Metazoa > Chordata > Mammalia > Artiodactyla > Bovidae > Oryx > Oryx dammah. The sequence continues at coordinate 105,386,319 of NW_024070189.1, read as the reverse complement.
TTGTTCTACCTGTAGAAGGATTCTTCATAACTGTCTGTTTTCCCGATTCTCTTTAGTAAACTAGTAGTTTACAGTTGGGCTTCCCTTGTGGCTCAGCTGGTAAAGAATCTGCCTGCCATATGGGAGACCAGGGTTCAGTCCCTGGGTTGGGAAGATCCCCTGGAGAAGGGAAAGGCTACCCACTCCAGTATTTAGCTCATTGCCCTTTTAGAGCTACCAGCCTCCTGTTACATGCTTACCACCAGAATCTCTATTGTTGTTGAGAGCATGCTCAAGGCTTGAACTTGTCCACACCCTGATTCAAATAAATTCAGCCTTCTGGGGAGAGTTTCAGAGTATTCTGTTCTTTGGAACTGTTTTTCTCCTTAGGGAAAATCTGTAAGCCACTACTCCAGGTGCTAGGCAGAAGAGGTAGCCTCTGATCTTTTCAGCTTGCCTTTCCCAGCATGGAATCTTTTTCCTACAAACAAAATGGGGTGAGAATTGGGACCCCAGTATTCTCACTTTGCTGCCCCTGTAGTAGAGGCTGTTCCCTTTGAATGAGGTTGAGTGGAGGAAGGGAGCCACTGACCTTTCAGCCAGGCTCACCAGGAATTTTGCCTCTGCTATTTGGAGATGGTGGCCAGCCTATTCCAGTGAGATACTATACCCCTTCAGTGGGATCTGATGGGAGAGGAAGCTTCTTGGTCACATCCATGCTTCATGGCAGAGCTCCCCTTAGACTGATTTGGTTAGGATGGGCGGGGCTGGGGTGAAGTAGGGGGTGGGTTATGATTCAAGCGCCACAGACTCTTTCTGTTCTTACTGAGTTCTTTTTAAAACCAAGATTCAATAGATTTCTTGAATATATGATGTTTCTTCTTTGCTCTATGCCCTTAGAACAATTTCGAGAGATGTTAGATGGTTGTCATCGGTTTTGTTTTTAACTATTTTCACCAGTTACTGTTGTTTTGCTGAGAAAGGGGCCCATGGGATTTCTCACACCACCATTCTAGAACTGGAATTCAAGACAGGTCATTTTTAACCTTTCTTCAGACCACAGCAGTGAGGAAAATAGAGGACCCTGTGTCTGTCAGGGTCCTTCAAAATGTAAGTGATGGAGTTGTTGTTTTTGTTCTGTCACCAAGCTGTGTCCGACTCCTTGTGACCTTGTGGACTGAAGCGTGCCAGGCTTCCCTATCCCTCACCATCTGCCAGAGTTTGCCTACGTTCATGTCCGTTGAGTTGGTGATGCCATCCATTCATCTCATCCTCTGTCGTCCCCTTCTCCTGACCTCAATCTTTCCTAGAATTAAGGTCTTCTCCAATGAGTCGGCTGTTTGCATCAGGTGGCCAAAGTATTGGGGCTTCAGCACAAGTCCTTCCAATGAGTATTCAGGGTTGATTTCCTTTAAGATTGACTGGTCTGATCTCCTTGCAGTCCAAGGGACTCTCAAGAGTCTTCTCTAGCACCACAGTTGGAAAGCATCAATTCTTGTGTGCTCTGCATTCTTTACGGTCCAGCTCTCACATCTGTAGTATGGAGACACAAATCTAACTAAGGTAAAAAAGGAAATACTGGCACACGTGAATGAGACGGTGTGCACAGCTGACCCAAAGAAGCTGCCAAGGCTCTGCTGCTCCCTCTCTTTCCTGACCTGGCTATCTTCTGCACAGATATCTCCTTAGGTTGGCTCTGTGCTTAAGCAGCCCCAAGTTGACCCAGGAAGGGAATGTTTCTTTTTCCCAGTGTCCAGACCTCATGGAGGGCCACTGATTAGCCTCACTGCAGTCACAGGTCCACCCTCTGGACCAGTCACTGTGGTGAAAGGATTGAGGTACCAGGTGTGAGTTATATGCCTCCCCTGAGCCAGCTGGGAGCAGGGTGGGCTTGATTTACACACAGAGAGTCCCGAGGGCTGCTGGCTTGAAAAATTAACAAATAGCTTTTAATTGCCCTTTTAAAAAATGCATATAGATAGGCACACACACTATTTTCTGTACAATTAGTTTTTACCCACTGTAAATCTCTTCCACATTCTCAGAACTTAAAAATAAACTTCATGAGAGTTATAGCTCCTTTAACTTCATTTTTCATGCAAAAATGATTGGTCACTCCCTGAAACACTGAAACAAACTCAAATTGCACAAGTAAAAGAAAAGGCAAACTTGAATCCCACCTCAAAACACAAACTTCTCCAAGAGGCTGCCATTATTTGACTTTAATAAACTGAAAATTACAGAATGGCCTTTGACATGGCTATTTGCATGTCATTTTGGACATCAGATTGATTTGAATGTTTTGATGGCCCTGAGACTGAAAACTCTGACTCATGAAAGTAGAGTAACAGACCGACCCGGCCTGGCCCTGCTGGAGGAGAGGGTGCCTGGCTGGACCGATTTGCCGTGGCCTCACTTTCCATGGGTGTGAGGTCATCTCTGGCAGGCATGCTTCATGGAGGCTGCCCAGAGTTCAAGCACTGGCTGCTGGTCAGGGTCTCAGAGGAGGGCTTCCTGGGTCAAGGACGTGTCTGCACTGTCCTGAGGAGTTTGGTTGACATGGTGATGAGACTCTCTGCTCAGCCCAGCCTGCAGCAGCCTGGCCTCTGGCTCTGGAGGGTGCGCCCCTCTTTTTCTCTCACACTTCAGTTTCTTCTTGGCCAAAGGACATCATTGTTTTCCAGCAGCTCCCACAAAGGGCCTGGGTTTACCTCATCCATACAGCTAAGCTCATCTGTCAGCAAAACCAAGACTCAAGCTAAGTTGTCCCATCCAGTCCTCCTGAGAGCTGGGTTTGCTTCTCGTTGACAGAACCTGAGAGCGCCTCCCCACTTGGGCCGAGTGCATTAGAGAGGTCCTCTGGGAGGTCCCTCAAGTACTGCCAGAAGTTCCACTTCCCCTTCTGGACAAAAGTCCCCGGAAGAGATGGGATGTGAACTCAAACTTTGAGACTGTTAATAGTGACCGAGAGTTGTGCCAGGGCCTCTCAAAGCAGGGCCTGCCGGGCGGAGGGCAGCAAGGCACAGGGAGCTGGAGCTTCTGCCTCCCAGCGCAGCAAGCCTGCGCCCTGACACATTGCTGGGGCTCATCTGGCAGAGGGCCCAGTTCCCCAGAACTTCCCACCAGTTTGATGATGGCAGTAGGTTTCCGGGTTTCTAGGAGGACTCACGACCTTGGCTTTCCTTTGGTGACACCTGTGGTCACGCCCCAGACTTTGTTTCGCCAGTGACCTTGGTATACGTTTTGGCATCAAGTTTTCTGCACCCTACCTTCTGCTTTTGTAGGCTCTAACAAACCTTCAGCCCAGCTAGGACCTCCAGCCCATCCATGCTGTTGCCTTGTCCGTGTCTCTTTCCATCCCTTAAACAACTTCCTTTTCTGAAATTACTGAAGTAGTGTTCACTCATTATGATCACGGCTGCTTTGCTGGCATGCTGGTAGAATAAGTTCTATAACTACTTCAGACCCTGGGGGTGCGGGCCCAGAATGGAGCATCAGGAAGATGCTCAGCCTCGTGGGTGGTCTCTTTCACAGTGAGCATCACAAGATCCAGTGGGTCTTTAGGCTGCCAGCAATCACACTCCCTGGCCCATTCAGTCTTCCCTCCCCAGGCGCCTTTTCCTATCATCTCTCTCCAACGTCACCTCCCCATTCCCTGTACATCTGATCACTCCCCTCCCCTACTGGCTGTTGTCACTTTTTTGGTTCCCTTTACAGCAAAACTTCCCCATGAGGAGCCATTGTCCTCAGTCCCTCTCCTCCATTCCCTCTTAGCCCTACTTGGTCAGGCCTTTGTCCCCATTTCTCTCCTCCTTGAGGTCACTGATGACCTCCATGATGCAAAATGCACTGGTCAGCCCCAGTTCTCCTTGGTAGCTGGTCCCTCCTACCCTTGCGGTGGCTTACAGGACACTCCACTCCCCTGGGCTCCAGCTACCTCACTGGTCTTTACTGATGCTCTCTCTTTTCTTTTCACTCTAAATGTTGGTGAACCTCTGGGCCCCCTCTTTGGAGTTCTTCTTGTCACCCTCAACATGTCTTCCTTGGTGATCTCATTCACTTTACTGCTTTGCATACCATCTAAATGCTGTTAGCTCCTGGATTTGTATCTCCAGCCCAGTCCTCTCTCTCGCACCCCAGACTCATTCCCAACTGTCTCCTTGATCTTTGAGTGCTTAATAGAAATATTGAATTTGACACACCCCAAACCAAGCCCCAGAATTACCCACACCACTGCACACGGAGTCCCATCTCTGTGGATGGCGAATCATCCTCCCATCTGCACGGCCAAAGGTTTCCAGTCTCCACTCACTCACCGTTTCCTCTCACACCCACTGTGTGTGTGTATTCCATTACTGAGTCATGTCTGCCTGGCTCTTTGTGACCCCATAGACTGTAGCACACCAGGCTCCTCTGTCCGTGGGATTTTCTTGGCAAGAATACTGGAGTGGGTTGCCATTTCCCTTTCCAGGGGATCTTCCTGACCCAGGGATCCAACCTGTGTTTCCTTTACTGGCAGGCAGGTTTTTTACTACTGAGCTATCTGGGAAGCCACCCCTGGCTAGTCTATCAGGAAATCTTTTGGCTTCACCTTCAAAGTCCGCACAGAACTGGCCCATATCTAACCGCCTCCTCTGGGCCCTCCTTGGGCTGAGCCACCCTCCTCTGCCTGGATCACTTCAGTAGGTCCCTCACAAGTCTCCCTGCATTACCCCAGCCAGCTGCCCACCACCCCCTCCCGAGTCTAGCCCCAGTGCAGCAGCAAGCATTTTTTCTCTGATGGCTTTATTGAGATATCATTCACATAGCATACAATTCACCTAAGTGAAAAGTGAAAGTGAAGTCACTCAGTCGTGTCTGACTCTTTGTGACCCCATGGACTGTAGCCTACCAGACTTCTCCATCCATGGGATTCTCCAGGCAAGAATACTGGAGTGGGTTGCCATTTCCTTCTCCAGGGGATCTTCCCGACCCAGGGATCAAACCCCGGTGTCCCGCATTGTAGGCAGATGCTTTTACCATCTGAGCCACCAGGGAAGTCCACAATTCACCTATGTGGTGTACAATTCAGTAACTCAGTATATTCTCAGACTTGTGCAACCTAGGACATTTTTATCACTCGCAGAAGACCCCCCTCTCTTTAGGTGTCCTCCATCCTCCCTTCCAGTCGCTTCAGTCGTGTCCGACTCCATGCGACCCCATAGACGGCAGCCCACCAGGCTCCCCGGTCCCTGGGATTCTCCAGGCAAGAACACTGGAGTGGGTTGCCATTTCCTTCTCCAATGCATGAGAGTGAAAAGTGAAAGTGAAGTCGCTCAGTCGTGTCAGACTCTTTGCGACCCCATGGACTACAGCCCACCAGGCTCCTGCGTCCATGGGATTTTCCAGGCAAGAGTACTGGAGTGGGGTGCCACTGCCTTCTCCTCCTCGCACCCCCAGGCAACCTCTAATCACCTTCTTGTCTCTATGGATTTGCCCTCTCCAGGCATTTCGTATAAGTGGTGTCCTACGCCACACTGTCCTCTGTCAGGGATTCTCTGATGCTTTCAGTTGGATCACATCTATCTTCTGCCTGAATCCTCACGGTAGCTCCCACTTGATTTGACGTAGGAGGCATGGTCTTCACCATCTCCCAGACCTTGGCAATCTGGCCCTTTGCCTCCTTATCCTGTTTTCCCTCTGGCCTCTCTGCTTTACCTGGATGCTCTTTCTTCAGATGTTCCTATGACTCCCTCCATCTCCTCATTCAGCTCTTTGCCCACGCGTCTTCATTAGGTGAGTGTTACCTTGATCACTTGAATATTCTGTAACCTACCTATCCCTGCCCCTACCATCAGGGGCCTGGTACTCCCAACCCCTCTGTTCTCCATTTTATTTCTCTCCTGGGCAGCTCTTCACCTCGCTGGAGTCAAGCCAGCCATGGGAAGAAGGCTGGGCAGAATGCAAGGCCTGGTGACACCTGGAAGCTAGGGAGTGGCAGGGGGCTTCACGGTTGAGCACTGTTTCAGGGGCAGAGGCTTTTCCTGTTAGATCAGTGCAGCTGGAACAGGAGGACAGCTGGAATCAGAACTCGGGCTGGTAGGCACAAAGGTGACAAGAGGTAGGGCTGAAGTCAAAAGAAATCTGAGAAGGGGTTGGACCAGATGGGGAGCAACCTGTGCCATGGTATGTGGGGAAGACTGTTGGAGAAAGTGCAGAAAGATCTACTCTAGGATTTACTGGGGACCACCATTTAATGGAACCACTGAGAGCTCTGTTTGAGACTAACATGGTCCATGGAAGGTGTCCAGAAATAGAGAAGACCAAATTGGTGGGCCTGGCACCTAAGCCCTTTCAGTGGCCCTGTCTGGACTCCTGGGGTAAGGATGAGAAGAAGGCCCTCTCCTCCATTACCTAGAACTCTTGGCAACCCCAACCTCTACCATCTGAGACAAAGGGCAGGTGAGTTTCTTTAAGGCCTCCCAGCTGCTCCTCTTTGGTGAGCATCTGGTTTGCACTTGGTCTTGGCCTGTCCCAGTTGGCAGAACGTGGACACACACAGAGATGGGTACTTGGTTCCACAGGCATGAAGGACATCTCTGTTTCATACACCTTGGGCATTTCATGGTGTCAAGTGACATGAGGGTGGGCTCCTTTTCTTGCTCTTTGTTTATTTCTTCATTCTGTCATAACCCACTCCAGTATTCTTGCCTGGAGAACCCCCCTGGACAGAAGAGCCTGGTGGGCTACAGTCCATAGGCCCTGGAGCCTGGTGGGCAGAGAGTCGGACACGACTAAAGCCGCTTAGCGTGCACGCACGCATTCTCTCATGCGTGTCTTCACTGAGATCTTCCTCTTGGGTAGTGCTGAAGATCCAGTGGTGAATCCAAGACACAGTTTTACTTGGGGAGCGTGTGAATTTAATAATTCTAAGTGATCAGTCTTTTAACAGAAGAAAGTGCAGGGGTCTATGAAAGTCTAGAAAGGGGAGTGACTTTCTCTGTTTTCAGGGGTGATGAACTGGGCATGGAGCTGAGTTTTAACAACTGAATACAAGTCTGCCAGAAAGGGCAGGGATGGACATTCTGGGCAGAGCAAACAGTGCTTTCAGGGCCCTGGGTTATAAATGCATTGCAGGGTCCTCAGCTGGTCTCCCAGGCAGGAGGCTGGCATAACTGGGACAGGGTAGTGGGGGTGGCCTGGCGTCAGGCCTGTCAGCAGTCTCTGGCCAGTGAGGCTTCCACTTCTGGGGGTTCTGGGTTGCCTGGGAACCACTTCAGGGCATATGGCAGATGTGGCAAGGTCTGTGAGGAGGCTGCTGCCAGCTGGGTGGAGGTAATGAGGGGTGACCTCACCCCTTGCAGGGGGAAAGGCACAGATTTCAAGGAACAGAAGGGGAAAGTGCCAGGGATTCAATGGTGTCTTGGATATGGAGGGGAGATGGGTGACCAGTGGCATCTACCAGGATTGGGGTAGGAAAGCTTGCCTGGGGTTTGTTGATGTGGAGGTGCTCAGGGGCAGCTGCGAGCAGCTGGTGGCAGGTCTGGAGCCCTCAGGCAGGCCGCAGCTGGGCAGGCACCTTCAACCCTCATGTGATCCTGGGGGTGGAGGCAGCAGGCACGGAAGGAAGGGAGAGGAGAGTGGGTGAAGGAAGGGAGAGGAGAGTGGGTGTGAAGCTTAGAGAATGTGCAGGCCTCTGTGGTGACTAGACCCAGGTGTGTGGGGCCAGAGTCTGTGGGCTCAGCTTCAATCTGCCCTCTGAGCTTAGCCTTGCAGAGCTGGCGGGCTTCACTTAGGACTTCCCATCGGGGAGAGCGGAGGCTGCAGGGTCAGAATTCCCCCTAGACCAGGGGTTAAGCCCCGAGATGCATGGGCCTGCTATGAGTGCCTGGGTAGCAGGGAGGGTCCCTGGTGGCAGGCAGCATGAATAGAGTCCGAGCACCTTAGAAAGTCAGGACACCCACAGAGTCATTGGAGAGGGAGGGAGCCATGTTGTGGAAGGACTTGGGAGCCAGGCACCTCAGGTCTGGGCTGCAGGAGGGGCTGGACAGCCATGACCCCTTTTTGGTGAGCCCATGGCTTTTCATCTCTGGACCACCTGGCTCAGGAGGGCATCCAGAGGAAAGCTGTGTGCAAATGGGGGACCAGTGTGATTCCTAGGAACACAACTGGGGTGCTGATCCAGGAAAGGGGAGATGCTGATCCATCCCCCAAAACTTGGGGTCTGGTCCTTGGTACCTGCTCAACACCCAGGCGTCTCCAGGTGAGAAAGGGCACGTGTGTCCAGAAGTGTGGGTCCATGCACAGAGTACATAGCCATGGGCTTGGATGTGTGACAGGCCTGATAAGGCAGTCATGTGTGGATGGGAGAGCTGGACTGTAAAAAAGCTGAGTGCTGAAGAACTGATGCTTTTGAACTGTGGTGTTGGAGAAGACTCTTGAGAGTCCCTTGGACTGGAAGGAGATCCAACCAGTCCATCCTAAAGGAAATCAGTCCTGAATATTCATTGGAAGGACTGATGCTGAAGCTGAAACTCCAATACTTTGGCCACCTGATGTGAAGAACTGACTCACTGGAAAAGACCCTGAAGCTGGGAAAGATTGAGGGCAGGAGGAGAAGGGGACAACAGAGGATGAGATGGTTGGATGGCATCACCAACTCGATGGACATGAGTTTGCGCAAGCTTCAGGAGTTGGTGATGGACAGGGAAGCCTGGCGTGTCCATGGGGTCACAAAGAGCTGGACACGACTGAGTGACTGAACTGAACTGAACTGAACCAGGTGCAAACACAGTGCCAGATGCTGGTGCCAGTCAATCCCATGGCCTCCAACAAGCAGGAGTTCCAGAGAAGGGACCCCAGGTCTTCCCCTTCAAACCCCACCCTCTCTGTGCACCTGTATGCACAGCCTCCTGGCATAATGTCACAGGTGTATATTTGATGTATATTTGAGGGCAGATTTCCCTCTGGCCTCTGCAGGAGCAGGCCCTGGACAGATCATTGTATCCGTGAATAATGGCCTCAAGACCTGCACGTGCTTGTCACACTGAGCCCAGGGGAGCATTTTCGGGTCCGTGCTTCATGAGTACTTGGTAGAGCACTTGTAATGCCCGCTGCCCCAGAGAGGGACAGGCCATACCTTCAGGCCTCTCCACCTACCCGCCTTGCCAGCAAGCCAGCCCTGCCTGCTGCCTGGACCTCCTCTTGCTAAACCTTTTAATCCTGCAATGCATTTCCGCTGACAGGCTAGCCCATCGACCGGGACTCTCAGGGACTTGATTACGATGTTTTCTAACAAAGTCAAAAGCAAATTTCCACAAGAGTATAGTTAAGTAATTATGGTGCTTGGTAATGTATGCCAAGGCACAGGAATGTGTGGGGCAGGGATGTCAAGAGAAAGGGTCAAAAAATTAAATGAGGGAGAGGGAAGGTGAGCATTAGTGAGAGAACCCAGCAGGCAGGCAGGCAGGGGCTCCCAGCAGCCTGGAGAAGGATGAAAAGGGGAAATTGTAAAGATGAGCCATTTCATGCTTAATTACAGTTTCCCATAAGGTGCTTATAAAGTGATAATGTGCACTGAACTTGGACAATTAATGTAATTAAACATTCATGGTGCCTGCGGCCCATTTCCTGCCTGGAGATGTCTTTGGAAGCAGAAGTGATTCTTCTTCGAGGTCATTTCAAGAGCAGCCTGGGACGGGGCACTTTCTGGAGGGCTGGACCTTGGGTGATGCTGCCCTGAGCTCTGCTTGGGGCAGGACCCCTCAGAAGAACTTTTCTAGCAGCAGTTGGAGGCCTGGACCAGGCTGGATACCTCTTAGCCAGAGGGCAGAGGGGAGAAACAGCGGTCTGGTGTTGTGACCAATTCCCATATTTTACTCAGTTCCAAGCCATTTGACTCTGACTCTACGGCTGTCAGAGTCCCAGCTGGCCCAGTGGTAGACTATGCCTGCTAATGCGGGAGACTCAGGAGATGCTAGTTCAGTCCCTGGGTCAGGAAGATCCCCTGAAGGAGGAAATGGCAACCCACTGTGGTATTCTTGCTTGGGCAGTTTCATGGACAGAGGAGCCTGGGGGGCTACAGTCCTTGGGGTCGCAAAGAGCATGCACGGCTGACTACTCCCCACCTACGGCTGTCACCTTCTTTCTCTCAATTCTCTGACCAAGGGCCTTTACAGCTCCCTCGCTTTCTCTGAGCCTCAGCTGTTTTATGTGCATTGAACATGTGCTCTATGGGCTGTTGCCAAAATCATTGTGCCTATTTTTCACATGGGGAAACCGAGGCCCAGAGAGGGAGTGGTGTGGCCGCGTCTCACAGCCGGGTGGGGACTTTGCTGGGGGCCAGAACCCAGGGTGCCTCTCAGGTGTGGGCAGGAAGCACAGGGTCTTGTTGGCCAGGCAGAGCTTGTTGTATGGGAGACAGTGCTCACTGCTAAGACTTCCCTCCAGACTCTGAGAGCCAGTGATCACCTTGGAAGTGGCACAAGGTTGAGTGGTTTTAGATGTTGACCCAGGCCGTAGGTGTGAAGGTACTGCCTCCGTGGATGCTCAGGATCAGCCTGGCAGAGTGGTGAAACGTCCCCTGGGTTTGGTTGGGATCCTGCTGGTGCCAAGGGCTTGGCTGGCAGACCCAGACATGTCTGGTTGGCCCCTCATCCATGGGCATACTTGCTGCTCTGAGAGACCTCAGACAGCTGAATGCAAGGAAGTGCTGGGCTGAGAGCTGGGACCTGCGGCAGAGGCTCCTTGCACCTCCCACCTGGGCTGGCCGGGGACTGAGGCAGGTGAAGGGGCCCTGCTGGAGGCATGTGCTGTGGCGAGGTGGCCTCCATCTGCTTCCCTAGTTGGAGAGGACAGGAGAGCTATCTGCCCAGACAGGATTCTGGGGAGTGGGCAAGAGTCTCTGTCTGCCGTTTTGCAGTCACTTTGATGTCCTTCCCCTAGTGTGTCCTGGAAGGCAGACCTCACTGCTGACATATACTCCACCCCGGCCCTTCCTCTGTACCCAGACCCCTCATCCTCTAGTGCCTAGTGGATATCTGTCTTTGGAATTTGCATTGCTGATCCTGCTCAGAGCGCCCGTTATCTAACTGTATCTTGCTGTGCACACTGTTCACGGTAGTCAAGGCACCAGCTAAGAGGCTGGAAGAAAATGCGGGGAGCCGTAGGAGCTACAGATGCTTTTATTCTCTCCTGGCTGGCGCAGTAGCCATCGCAGGACACGACTGCACACGACCTTCAGGGCCTTTCCGGGTGAAGCGCACACAGGCATGCCACACAAAGTGCCCAGGGACCAAGCGAGTGCCCCGGGACACACGTGTCTCCCAGTGATCTCACTCGTTATACACGCATTATTTACAAAACATGGGGCGAGAGAGCGGGACCACACTGTCTTGGCTAATTTGCTCTCTCCCCACACTCCACCCCTTCGGGGTCTCTCGCCTCGTATTCTATGCCCAGTCCATCTTCTGAATATTTCCTTGGCGAGTAATGCTGACCCTTGGACTTATATCCTGCAACAACATTAGCTACAACAAGTTACATCCCGTGCTGCCGCTGCTGCTGCTGCTGCTAAGGCACTTCAGTCGTGTCCGACTCTGTGCGACCCCATAGACGGCAGCCCACCAGGCTCCCCCGTCCCTGGGATTCTCCAGGCAAGAACACTGGAGTGGGTTGCCATTTCCTTCTCCAGTGCATGAAAGTGAAAAGTGAAAGTGAAGTCGCTCAGTCATGTCTGACTCATAGCGACCCCATGAACTGCAACCTACCAGGCTCCTCCGTCCATGGGGTTTTCCAGGCAAGAGTACTGGAGTGGGGTGCTGTGCCTGGCAAATTGCAAGTGCTACATGGGGCCTCTGGTCCTTGCTTGGGTTCTTCAGGTTGGCACCTTTGTCTGAGCCCTACTCAAAGTGGAAAAGGGCATCCTCTGAAGGAGCATCCTGGGCGCCATGTGGTCATTGCACTGCCCGTATCTCTTGCTGTGGGTGCCTCCCAAACTTGGTAAACTGCTGCTGCAGTCTTCGTGCCTCCATAGCTCTAGAAGCAGAGCAGTGGGGTGTCTGTTGATTTTATTTCTGTCAACTCCTGCTGCCAGAAAATCAGCCCGCATGTGCATTCTTGTCACCAGGATGGGGCCTTCACCAGCTCCGGTGCCCTTCAGGGTCTTCACCCTTCTAATCCCCTGTGCCTCCACCATCCCTCTATTTCTCCCAAGCTAGCCACCATCAAGGCCAGCCCACACAGGGTACAAGAATGGACAGGGATCCAAAGGAGGTGGATGGGATATTATTCAAAATGGCACCGCGAATGCTCCAGTAAAGTGCTCAGCGTCTGGGCCTTGGTTGTTTGGGTTGAACGCTGACTGCTTTGTGCCCGGTTTTCTCGCCACTTGGTCAGCTTGGCATGGGTATATCATTTGCTCGCAGTATCTGGGCACTCTCCTGTGTTTGAGCACGCACTGCAGATGGCAGTGTCAATCCATTACATCAGGGTGTGCGTTGGTTAGGTGTCCCTTCTGTGAGCTGCCTAGTGTTCTGGAACCTTGGTCTCAACAAGGGGTGAATGGTTACAGATGCCAACCATTCTACTTTGTCCCCAGCACGTATGATACTGTCCACCTCTGTGTCCCAAAGTCGCTAAAGCCACGCTTCCAAGGGTTCCCCTTGGCTTTTGCCGAAATTGCATGCAAGTCGACCAACCCTGCCTGAGTGTATGGGTGATGCGTCGTGAGCTCAGTCACATCGGAAGTCGACCAACCCCGCCTGAGTGTATGGGTGATGCGCTGTGAGCTCAGTCACATCCGGGGCCCCTTGAGGATGCCTCCCTGGTCTCTAGACTGCTTGGGCTTCACTTTCTGCTGCACAACAGCCTCGCTGCCAGGCAGGGACCCTCCGTCTCGCAACATTCGCCGTCACCGCCACTTACCGCCTCGCTATCAGAGATGCTGGGTTCTTCAGTGGCACGGGGTTCTTGCTCTAATGCCAGTATACGTTGCTCTAGTCCTTCCGAGCATCTGTGCACACTGCGCACCAGCACAGCATCACTGAGAATGTTATCCATATTCGTCTTCAGGGCAGTCAGGAAAATCCACCACACAGAGCCAGCGGCCGTCTGTGCAGCCTTGTTTGGCAAACGGGAACTCACCGCCTGTAACGCCTTTTCAAAGCTATCCGGTGAACCGTCCACCACCTCCCAGTCTTCCACCGGAGCCCACACCAGCAGGATCACGACCACAGAGTATCACATGCTGTATGTGGCCACTGGCTTCCTCCATCCAGCAGAGCCTCGGGCTCCTTTACTCGCTGGGTATTCTGCTGGCTCTTCTTCTGTGCAGCCTCAGACTCCTCTCCCTGCTGAGTGTCCTGCTGACTATGCCGGCTGTATTGCTGATCCTGCTCACAGCGCCAGTTGTCTCACTGTATCTCACCATGCACACTGTTCGCTGAACCCATGGTAGTCAAGGCTCTAGCTAAGAGGCTGAAAGAAAATGCAGGGAGCTGTAGGATCTGCAGATGTGTTTACTCTCTCCTGGCTGGTGCAGCAGCCGTATCCACAGACATAACATAACACAACATAACCACACACAACCCTTCAGGCCTTTCCCACGTGACGTTTATACAGGCGTCCCACACAAAGGAACCCATGACCGAGCGAGTGCCTGGTGATGCGCAGGAGTGCCACTCTAAGTGCTTTCAGCTGTTACACGCCCATGTATCCACAAAATGCAGGGCAAGAGAGCCTGACCGTGCCGTCTCGGCCGACTTGCTCTTTCCCTACAGGGTTCCTGCAGGAGCCTCAGGCCCAGCATAGCCTGCCCCAGCTGGGCTCCCCTCTTCCACGTGGCTCCTCCCAAGGCTTCCCCTGCAGCAAAGGGCCTCCAGGGTAGCAGGGTGCCCAGTTCCCGACCCTCACGCTCCCTGCGCACGTCACAGTGGCGACACCACCTCTCAGCCGGTGTGCTTGTCCACAGGCTGCATCCACCCGCTGCCCCTCTCCATCTCCTTACGGAGGCTGCCGTGTCTCTTGGCATGTCCTCCAGGGGAGGCCCAGCTCCTGCACACAGTGTGGCCTTGCTGATGGCCTCTACACTTCTGAGCGCCTTCCTTCCTGGCTTCACCCCCTCCTTGTCCTTCCATGCTCCTCCCTGCTTATGGCTTCCCTCACTCACCACACAGGGATATATTTCTACCAACATGGGCCCCCAGATCCACACATTTCAAATTTGGCAATCTGAGCAGGTGTTTATTTCTTTTATCAAGGGTGACGTTGGACATCTTTTTATATAGTTAAAAGCTGCTTGATGTTCCCTTCCAAGAACTGTCTATTTATACCACTTGCCCGTTTTCCTTTTGGATTGCTGGGATGCTTCTTGTTGACTTGAAAGAGCACTTTACTTTTTTATAAAAAAAATATTTTTAATGGAAGGATAATTGCTTTACAAGGTTATGTTGGTTTCTGCCATACATCAGCATAAATCATGGTATACCTATGTCCCCTCCCTCTTGAACCTCCCTTCCACCTCCCTTCCCATCCCATCCTTCTAGATGGTCACAGAGCCCCTATTTGAGTTCCCTGAGTCATACAGCAATTCCCACTGGCTGTCTATCTTACGTATGTTAGTGTCTATGTTTCTGTGCCACTCTTTCCATTCGCCTCACCCTCTCCTTCCCCCCTCCCTGTCCAGAGGTCTGTTCTCTATGTCTGCATCTCCACTGCTGCCCTGAAAATAGGTTCTATCTTTTAGATTCCATATATATGCGGTATTCGTTTTTCTGGCTTATTTCACTCTGTATAATAGGTTCCAGGTTCAGCCATCTCATTAGCACTGACTCAAACGCATTCCTTTTTATGGCCGAGTAATATTCCACTGTATATATGTACCACAGCTTCTTTATCTATTCATCTGTGGGTGGACTTCTAGGTTGCTTCCACATCCTGCTGCTGCTGCTGCTAAGTCGCTTCAGTCATGTCTGACTCTGGGTGACCCCATAGATGGCAGCCCACCAGGCTCCCCCGTCCCTGGGATTCTCCAGGCAAGAGCACTGGAGTGGGTTGCCATTTCCTTCTCCAATGCATGAAAGTGAAAGGTGAAAGTGAAGTTGCTCAGTTGTGTCTGACTCTTGGCGACCCCATGGACTGCAGCCTACCAGGCTCCTCCATCCATGGGATTTTCCAGGCAGGAGTACTGGAGTGGGGCACCATTGCCTTCTCTGCTTCCACGTCCTAGCTATGGTAAATAGAAGAGCACTTTACTTTTTTAAGGACATCAAGCCACTGTGTGTAGTGAGTGTGATCTTGGGTGATTCCTTGGCTGTGTGTGGGAATGAGCCAAGACCCTGAAAGAGGAAGAGCCTGGGAGACACTGAGTGTGTGTTGCAGTGTGGATAACCAGCGGGCATCTACTGAGTCTTTGTGTGAAGATTCCATAATGGATCACAGCCACCAGGACCTGGCTTGAAAGAGAAAGGGACTTTGGTAGACAGTGGGTGTGAGTTTGGCCCAGGAAGTTTCAGTCACTGTGAGGCTTCAGACAGTACACTTGGTCTGGCTTGTTATGGTCCTGACCACAGGCTTCCCTGCCAGGAGGAGCCTCTTGGAAATGTGCATGCCAAGTGGGGCTGAGGCCTCAGACTGACTTGGGAGCCCAGCTTTGATTTGATTCATCAGGCAGTGCAAGGCTCACACTGATTTTAATTGCCTTCTGATATCCACAGAACATTCTTTGGCATTGCCTTTCTTTGGGATTGGAATGAAAACTGACCTTTTCCAGTCCTGTGGCCACTGCTGAGTTTTCCAAATTTGCTGGCATATTGAGTGCAGCACTTTCACAGCATCATCTTTTAGGATTTGAAATAGCTCAACTGGAATTCCATCACTTCCACTAGCTTTGTTTGTAGTGATGGTTCCTAAGGCCCACTGGACTTTGCATTCCAGAATGTCTGGCTCTAGGTGAGTGATCACACCATTGTGGTAATCTGGGTCATGAAGATCTTTTTGTACAGTTCTTCTGTGTATTCTTGCCACCTCTTCTTAATATCTTCTGCTTCTGTTAGGTCCATACCATTTCTGTCCTTTATTGTGCCCATCTTTGCATGAAATGTTCCCTTGGTATCTGTAATTTTCTTGAAGAGATCTCTAGTCTTTCCCATTCTGTTGTTTTCCTCTATTTCTTTTCATTGATTACTGAGGAAGGCTTTCTTATCTTTCCTTATACAATTCTTTGGAACTCTGCATTCAGATGCTTATATCTTTCCTTTTCTCCTTTGCCTTTAGCGTTTCTTCTTTTCTCAGCTATTTGTAAGGCCTCCTCAGACAACCATTTTGGCTTTTTGCATTTCTTTTCCATGGGGATGGTCTTGATCCCTGCCTCCTATACAATGTCATGAGCCTCTGTCCATAGTTCTTCAGGTACTCTATCTATCAGATCTAGTCCCTTAAATCTATTTGTCACTTCCACTGTATAATCATAAGGGAGTTGATTTAGAACATACCTGAGTTTTCCCTACTTTCTTCAGTTTAAGTCTGAATTTGGCAATAAGGAGTTCATGATCTGAGCCACAGTCAGCTGCTGGTCTTGTTTTTGCTAACTGTATAGAGCTTCTCCATCTTTGGCTGCAAAGAATATAGTCAATCTGATTTCAGTATTGACCATCTGGTAATATCCATGTGTAGAGTCTTCTCTTGTGTTGTTGGAAGAGGGTGTTTGCTATGACCAGTACGTTCGCTTGACAAAACTCTGTTGGTCTTTGCCCTGCTTCATTTTGTACTCCAAGGCCAAATTTGCCTGTTACTCCGGATATCTCTTGACTTCCTACCTTTGCATTCCAGTCCCCTATAATGAAAAGGACATCTTTTTTTGGGTGTTAGTTCTAGAAGGTGTTATAGTTCTTCACAGAACCACTCAACTTCAGCTTCTTCAGCATTACTGGTCAGGGCATAGACTTGGAAGGATTACTGTGATATTGAGTGGTTTGCCTTGGAAACGAACAGAGATCAGATTGCCAACATCCGTTGGATCATCAAAAAAGCAAGAGAGCTCCAAAAAAAAAAAAAAAATCTTTTTCTGCTTTATTGACCACACCAAAGCCTTTGACTGTGTGCATCACAACAAACTGTGGAAAATTCTTCAAGAGATGGGAATACCAGACCACCTTACCTGCCTCCTGAGAAATCTGTATGCAGGTCAAGAAGCAACAGTTAGAACTGGACATGAACAATGGACTGGTTCCAAACTGGTAAAGGAGTACGTCAAGGCTGTATGTTGTCACACTGCTTATTTAACTTATATGCAGAGTACATTATGTGAAATGCCAGACTCGATGAAACACAAGCTGAAATCAAGATTGCCGGGAGAAATATCAATAACCTCAGATATGCAGATAACAGCACCCTTATGGCAGAAAGCGAAGAACTAAAGAGCCTCTTGTTGAAACTGAAAGAGGAGAGTGAAAATGTTAGCTTAAAAACTCAACGTTCAGAAAACTAAAATCATGGTATCTGGCCCCATCACTTCATGGGAAATAGATGGGGAAACAATGGAAACAGTGACAGACTTTTTCTTGGGCTCCAAAATCACTACAGATGGTGACTGCAGCCATGAAATTAAAAGACACTTGCTCCTTGGAAGGAAAGTTATGACCAACCTAGACAGCATATTTAAAAGCAGAGACATTCCTTTACCAACAAAGCTCCATCTAGTCTAAGCTATGGTTTTTTCAGTAGTCATGTATGGATGTGAGAGTTGGACTATAAAGAAAGCTGAGTGCCAAAGAATTGATGCTTTTGAACTGTGTTGTTGGAGAAGACTCTTGAGAGTCTGTTGGACTGCAAGGAGATCAAACCAGTCAATCCTAAAGGAAATCAGTCCTGAAACGAATTGGAAGGACTGATGCTAAAGCTGAAACTCCAATACTTTGGCCACCTGATGCAAAGAACTGACTCATTGGAAAAGACCCTGATGCTAGGAAAGATTGAAGGCGAGAAGAGAAGGGGACGACAGATGAGATGATTGGATGGCATCACCAACTCAATGGACATGAGTTTGAGTAAGCTCTGGGAGTTGGTGATGGACAGGGAAGCCTGGTGTGCTGCAGTCCATGGGGTCGCAAAGAGCCCGACATGACTGAGTGACTGAGCTGCTTGATCTACAGACAGAGACTTCACATGCAAATCCAGATTTCAGACTTCTTATGTTTATAAAAACATAAGACCCAGTAACACAGAGCTACACACTCCAAGCCACTGCCTTCCATCATTCCATCCCTCCTCCTTCCCCTCCCCACCCCTGCTGTCCCTGGCCCAAGTCAACATTTCCACCTGGCTTCTCTTAGGAGAACAATATTTCTCAGTTAAGAGTGAAAAAAACAAAAGATAAGCCAAGAAGTCCCCCTGTTTCCAGGAAAAATGGGAGAACATATCTCTGGAAATGCAGACTATTTCTCTGTGTTCAGTATGTAAACAACGTGTGTCTCGGTCAAGGAGAGAAAGGGATGTGGTAACACACCCAGCCTAGCCACCTGCCAGCCCTGCACATACTGAATCCTTGCTGCTGGCACAGCTAGGCCCCCAGGGCTGGGAGCCGCAATGAGGGTCTCTTTGGAGTGACGCCTGCCCTGTAGCTGGGCCTGGCGATGTGTTTTCAGACAGCTCCCTCAAGGCGTTGGGATGTGCTAGCAGCTTGCTTGGCAACTGCTCTCCCAGGAGAAGAGGGGAGATCAGTAGCAACAGCACCAGCTGCACGCCTAGCAGGCGTGAACACGCAGCCCCTAACCTCCCGGCCACACCGAGCATCACCCCCACGACGGGAAAACAGTAGACACACCTCCCTTCAAGGTACTCTCCGCAACTGCTCCTCCCAAGGAAATGCTGCTTCCCCGCCTGCAGTCTCTTAAGCTCTCTCAGCCTCAGTTTGCTCAGATGTATAATAAGAAAGACAGTTGTTTTCCATGTATCTAACAGGTGGTTTTGGCCTCCGGCTTATTGATTTATTTTTGCCAAGCCCTGTGAGAGGTCCAAGGGGGCCTCAATCTTCCAGGAATTCCCCTCAGAGTGTGTGTGTTGTAAATGAGCACGTGTGAATGTGTGTGTGTGTGAATGTGTGGTAAGCATGTGATTGTGAGTGTGTGAGCTTGTGTGCACACATGCCAATGTGTGTCAAGGAACAAGAGAGAGCAAGTCAGCAAGTCTGTGAAGGTGATGTAGCCCCAGAGGGCTGTCTTGGAGGTGATTCTTCAGATGAAAGGGGTCTGGCAGGTCACTGGGACTGAAATACTGGAGGAGTGAAGGAACCAATGATGGATTGAAAACACAGATTTGGGGGTCCAGGTGGATGGCATAGGGAAGGGCAGCCAGTCAGAAATTTCCCTAACAGGAGGAAGGCTGGGGCTGGACTTTCAAGGAGGAGCTGGATTTTCCAGACAGACAGTGGTAGCTAGGTCTGGCACTTGGGGTGTTCCTGCCCCAGGGAGCAATGTGTGCAAGTTTCAAGGGTGGGAGAAGCCAGCAAACGGAGACTGGCAGGTGGGCCAGGGCAGGGTCATAAATGGCCTTTCCTGCCCTGCTTGGTGCTGCAGGAGATGGGAGAAGCAGGTGCCAGCAGCCCCTGTGGTGTCTGTGTGCCAGGCTGGTGGGGTGCCTGCTGGGGCCAGGCCAGGGCACTGTGGTCCAGGAGCCAACTTGCACAGACCCTGGTGGGGTCACATCGGCTTTTAAGCCAGGAAAGGAAACCCCAAACATGTTCAAGATTGTGATGATTCTTGCAGTCTCCGCCTGCCCGGCCACTGGCGTGTCCTGGGAGCCCTTGGGGTGTCCAGGGCAGCCAGGGCCCTGGTGAGTTGGCCCCATGCCATCCTCTCTGCAGAAAGGGCAGCCCCCGGTGGGCGTGGAACTCAGCCTTGGAGTGCAGCTTCCGCCTCTGCACCCCAGTCTGTTAAGAAAGGCCCCTGTGAGGCTGTGTCACAGATTGAATTTACAGCGTTCAGCACTTGCTCTGATTTCTCATTTCTTCCCTTCTTCAGATGAGGCTGATCAAATTAAGGCCCGTCAACACCATCGTCTGCCAGGAGGCTTGGTGGGGTATAGGGAGCCCAGGACGTGTCCCTTCCTGGCCACGGTGGAAGTGCAGCGGCCCCAGGTCTCTAGGGAGTCCCTTGGTGACCGCAGGATGTGGCCTTTCAAGGCAAGGAGCACCGCGGGAGAGGGATATGGCAGTTCATCCATACTAATTGGTGTTCCCCCCAGGCCTGCAGGCTTTTGAACCCGCTGAACTCACAGAGGAAGGCAGCAGGGGAAAACCCAGTTTCTGCAGGCATACCTGCATACCGTTTCCGGTATG
This sequence comes from Oryx dammah, assembly GCF_014754425.2. Taxonomy (NCBI): domain Eukaryota; kingdom Metazoa; phylum Chordata; class Mammalia; order Artiodactyla; family Bovidae; genus Oryx; species Oryx dammah. The sequence goes on along the minus strand of NW_024070189.1, from coordinate 105,366,029 downwards.
GCAGGGAGTCCACAGTGGGCTGAACTGGGGGCCTCCCAGTCTGCACCCTGGGATTTATCCATGGCAGAGCTGGGTCTCTCGCTGGTGGTGAATGGAAAAAGTCCAGAAAGGAAAGCTGAGCCTGCCTAGGGGGGAGGGCTGCTGTGTCCCCCGGACTTGCTGGGAAGCTGGGGGCTCAGGGTTCCCTATTCCTGGGTCAGCAGTGTTCGAGAGAGGATGCACACGAGCCCTGTGTGGAGCACTTCTCTGGGCTGACCCAAGGTGCCCCCTCCTGCAGGACAGGGTCAGACGTGAGGAACATCAGGCAGCAGGTCATCTCTCCAGTCAGAAATCCCCGCTCCCTCAGCCTCGCCCAACCTGGGATCTTCAGAATCTTTCTGTCTGTCTTCCTGCTCAGTCCATGGAACGTGTTTGGTTGGTTGGTTGGTTTTGGTTTTTGTGGGCCGTGCAGTGTGTGGGATCTTAGTTCCCTGAGCAGAGGTCAATCCTGTGCCCCGTGCAATGGAAGTGCGGAGCCTTAACCACCGCCAGGGAAGTCCCCAGAAAGGTTTCTTTTAAATTTTTTTATATATTTATTTTTGGCTGCGCTGGGCCTCCATTGCTGTGTGCAGACTCTTCTCTGAGTGGGGGTTACTCTCTAGTTTGCGATGTGCAAAGACCTCGTTGCTGCGGCTTCTCTTGTTGCTGAGCACAGGCTCTAGGGTGAGCGGATTTCAGTGGTTGTGACTCGTGGGCTCTGGGACGGGGGCTCAGTAGTTGTGGCACATGGGCTTAGGTGCCCTGCGGCGTGTGGCATCTTCCTGGACCTGGGATTTAGCCCATGTCCCCTGCATTGGCAGGTGGATTCTTAACCACCGGACCAGCAGGAAAGTCCTCATGGCAAGGTTTTAAAGCATTAGTCCCCACAGCGCTTGTGTTCCCCTCCAGCGTGTGCTGATGAGTGGAGCCCCTCCATTGGAAGGGCACCCCTTTCTCCCAGAACTGTGCAGGGCACCACGGAACGTGATGGCCCTGACTATGGGCCCTGACTGTGCCTCCCTCCTGCCATCCAGCACACACTCTCATTGAGAATATCTAAAAGTTCCAGTTCAGAGCAGAACAACAATGCAAAGAGTGAGATGGGAGGGGGTGCTGAGCAGCTAAGGCTACTTTTTGCTTCCATGGAAATGCCATCCTGCCTCCCTGGGTCCTTGTTGGAGTCCCACACCTCAGGGCTTTGAGTGGATGTGGTGAGGTGGAGCGTGGGTCTTTGTGCTACAGGGTCATGGTGCGTGTGGCTCTGGGACGAGGTCTCCAGCTTAGCGAGGGCCCCCCAGCCCTTTCAGTTGCCTTTTGTCTACCAGCCCCAGTGCAGCTGGCTCTGAGGGGCGCTGTCCAGGGCTCAGGTGCAGTGGGCTGGATCCTGAGTCAGACCCTTACCTGCTCCCTTTGCTCCATGAGGCAGTGGCTGGAGCATGACGTTCCTGGGCTTGTCCCTCTATCCGCACGAGAGGGAGTCAAGCCCTGTTCCATGGGGCTGCTGGGAAGAGTGAATAAGAGATGTACATAAAGCCCCCGTGTCACCGGTTTCATCTTCATCATCATTTCCCCGTCGTGCTGCTGATGGGGTTGTCTGGAGAATTCTCTTCTCCATCCTAGGATGCTGGCTTGGTGCTAGGATGTGGTCCTTCCTGCATTGCCATCCTGAGTCTCTGAGCATCAACGAGGAGGAGCCCTTTATCCTTGCCCCAGCCCCTCTGTGTGCTGGGCTCCGGGTGCAGCCAGGAGGCTGATCCCCTAGTCTTGTGGGTGGGGGCTTGGACAGAGGCTGAGAGTTCCTGAATCAACCATCATGGCCCGGTACGAGAGGGCCTAGAGCAAGGCTGTGCAATCTCCTGCACCTGCAGCATCTGTTGGGACCAGGCCCCTCTCAGAGCACTGGGACCACCACCCTGAAGTGGCCTCGCCTACCCTGCAAGACATGGGGCTCAATATCTGAAGAGATGAAAGGCCCAAGAGGAGAAACAGGTTGGCAGCTAGAGAGAAATGCCTTGAACTTGGATTTGGAGAATCCAAAGACTGAGTAGCTGGTTCCTAGCATGAGCTAGGGCAATCACAGAGGGATGGGGGTGGTGGCAAGAGGATGGAGCTGACTCTGTTCCTAATGGGGGGCCTGGTGGCTGCAGGTGCCATAGCCCCAGGTGGGCAGTGCAACTGAAGGGGTGGGATGGCAGGGGAGGAGGTATTCGGTCCTGGAATTCCGAGTGTGGAGGCCTGAGGGCCTTCCAGAGAGCTGGATGTCCAGATCTAGGATCTGGAACGCATATGGAGCTGCCAGCAGGGATTTCCCTGATGGTGGCACACTTGGACAAGCTGTGCCAGGGTGGAGGCTGTGAGGACTGTGGTCCCTTGACGTTGAGCCGTCAGCACCCCACTTGCCAACCTCTCACTTCCTCTACATTCACAGCGAAATCCCAGGGAATCCTCCCTTCTGTTGGGACCTGTGGGTGTCTGTGTTTTGTTCTGAAGTTCACAGTAAATATTTTCATTAAGCGATCTGCCAGGCTCTCCATTGTATCCCGCCATCTGGCTGCTGAGAGCTGGGGAGCGGCAGTGTGGAGGTAACTCAGGGCCAGTTTCCCTCCCCTCAGCTGACCGCAGTGGAGAGGGTGTTTGGTGCCCTGGAGGCTGAGGCCAGCTTTAGGGACCCGCCTGCCATGACCAGTGCAGGACCTCCCCGGGGCAGAGCCATCAGCCCCTGGGCCCCAGGGGCCTGCTTCCTGAAGAAGCCACATGTGTTCCTGGGCCTGGGTGGGCTTCAGAAGCCACCTGGAGCACGGTGCATAGGGAGAACTGAGGCCGTTCAGCTGGTGTGGGGGTGCAGAGCAGGCCCGGGGTGTTGGGGCTTCCTGTGTGGGGGCTACAGACGCAGGCCCCAGGTCCTGCTGCAAGGAGCTCCCCACCGCCCTGGGTGGCCCACGGGTTTGGGCCTCGTCTCACAGTGGCCTCGACACTTGGGCAGGCACCCTTACCTCCAAGGACTGAGATCCTTCCAAGCATCTGTGAGGAACTGAGCCAGAGCCTGGCCCCTTTCTCTCGGCCACATACCTTAAATCCAAGGTGGACTTCCTCTACCCGATACCCTGCTGCTGCTGCTCAGTCGCTTCGGTCATGTCCGACCCTGGGCGACCCCATAGACGGCAGCCCACCAGGCTCCCCTGTCCCTTGGATTCTCCAGGCACTGGAGTGGGTTGCCGTTTCCTTCTCCAGTGAATGAAAGCGAAAAGTGAAAGTGAAGTCGCTCAGGCATGTCCGACTCTTAGCGACCCCATGGACTGCAGCCTACCAGGCTCCTCCGTCCATGGGATTTTCCAGGCAAGAGTACTGGAGTGGGGTGCCCTTGCCTTCTCCGCAGCTACCCTGGGGTCTCTAAAAATAGGAGGTACATCAGAGCAGTATCATGTGATGCCAACAGCCTGATGCTGTTCTGGTTCTCAGACCAAAAGATGGTGTCTAGCTTAGGCCAGTGTGTGTGTGTGTGTGTGTGTGTGTGTGTGTGTGTTGGGGACTCTTGTGGTTTGAAGACAGAAATCCAAATGAATGGACTCAAAGAGCTGAAGAGTCCAGGGGTATATCAGCTTCAGGTATGGCTGAAATTAGGACCTAAAGGGCGTCACCTGTTCCCTTCCTGTCCCAGCTCTGCTTCTCCTGGAAGGAGGTGGTGCCCAGCAGCCACTGGCCCACTTTGTCTGCCTCAGCACCCCCAGCAGAGAGAAAGGAGGACATGTCTTTCCAGAGACCCTAACGGATGCTTGGCATGGGGGTTCACTGGCCTGCCTGGGCCAGGTGGCCGCTCCTGGACCTGAGGGTCCAGCAGCATTGAGGACTCCCCTTGAGGACTGGGAGGGTGTGGTGGGCCACGAAAGAAAAACCAGGGAGCAGCTCCCGGAGAAAGGCTGGGTTGCCATGCAGCACAGCTGTGGGTGGCTCCGTTCACCTCCAGCGGGGCGGGGGTGCTGGGGAGGCCAGGTGGCTCCTGTCCACCACGAGGAGCACCAGTGGCTCGTCTCTGGGAGGGCAGGCTCCAGGGGCACCTCCTTCCCCATTCTCATGAGCTCCCATTCCCCCCATGAAAGTGCTAGAATGGTAAGAAGTCTGGACTCCAGGCATTCACGCATCTCCTAGCGCTGGTCTCAGACTCGGGGCAGCTGTTACAGATGTGGCCCTGGTGGACGAGCGCCGAGACATTGGTCGGGCCCCAGCTGCCCCACCCCTCCTCCCCTCCACCCCGAGTCATAAAAGTGACATCGGACGGGCTGTGTCTGCCAGAGTTGCAAAAATGAATTCTGACTTGGTAATGAAGTTATAAAGGGCTGGGATGAAATAACCCTGACGAGCTGCTTTTAATAAAGCTCACCAGTGGGGCTCTGTGCTGATGGCCCCTGTGGGGCTGAGCCTCTTTCTGTTCGCAGAGCCTCCAAAGATCCTGCCGGCTTCCAAACAGTGCTTTTGCCGTGTCCTAATTATGCTTCTGCGTAAACATATTTTATCTTAATGATCATCTTTAGGGGAATTTGCAGTCACAGAGGGCTTGTCTCTCAGTCGTTAACAAATGGAGAGGAAGACTCTCCCCCGGATGACCTCTCCTGGCTGGTGGCACCGCTGTGCTCCTGCAGGCTGCTGGTGCTCAGGAGTCTAGGTCTGGCCCGTGGCCCCCGCAGGGGCCTGCGCTTGTTGCAGAAGGAGAGCTGGGCCAGAATCCTGGACCACGTCCAGCACCTGGTCAACACCTCAGTCTGCAGAGAGGCCTTGCTTTTCAAGACTCACTTGTGACCTTGTTTGCAGTTTCCCCAGAAAGGGCCTTGTCACTTCCCAGAGAAACGGAAGCCAGACCAGCCGTGACCCCAGGCTGCCCCATTCATCTCCTCCAGGAGCCTCCGCCCACTGGGGGCAGTGCCGCCCTCTCCTTGCATGGTTGGTGTGTGCTTGCCTTTGGTTTTAATCACCTTTGATATTCATTTATATATATATATATATATATATTTTTTTTTAATGGCTGAGCAAATAAAATTAGTAGACGACAGGGCAGCAATTCAAAACTGGATGATTTGGTAAGTGGCAGAAGTGGAACAGGTATGGGCATCCTGGGAATCTGGCAATCCTTGCTTGATGATTGTAAAAGCCTGTTAACTCAGTAATTTCACTCTTGAGTCTACATCCTAAACACAGGGTCTCCTTAGGACATCCCAGGCCCTTCCTTGAACTGACTCTTGCCCTGGGGGCTCTTTTCCCCTCCCCTGGACTGAGCACACAGGTGGTCACAGTCCCATAGATCTCTCAGGAGGAAACTGAACGCTGTTCATGGCAACGTTGCTTGGGTAGGCTGGGGAGAGTTGGCAGAAACCTGGGTATCATCAGTAGACGAGGAGGGCAAATCTGGCAGCTGCACTCCACACAGGCTTGAAGTGTGACATTCACATAGACAGACAGCTCTTAGGGTGGTGAGTGCAGAAAGAAACAGGATGAGACACAACGTGGCAGCATTTGTCAGTTAAAAACAGTCAAAGAGCAGCATTGACTTTGCAAAACTACACCCTAGCAAAAGGATGCCCTTTGATTATCTTAGAATGGTGCTCATTGCAAGGGGAAAGGAGAGAAAGCTGGTTGTGGAGATATGTCTTTTTTTTTTTTTTTAAATGATGTTGGGACCACTGTTTAGATGAAGGAGGAAAAAATCAAATCGTGGCTTCGTACCTAAGCAGAAACCAGTTCCAGTCCAACTGGTGACCAGGGATGATGAAAATGAAGTCAGAAAGGGGCTAGAAGAAAGTTCAGCTAAATGCTTTCTTATGATCCCTTTATTAGGCAGGCTGTGAACTCTAATGCCAGTGCACCTTCTGGGTTCCCCCAGGACTACCTGTTGCTCATGAGCAGCTTTCACACCCCTGGCCTCTGCTGGACAAGCACATGGGTGGAGGTCCCTTTGAGGATGAGAACGAATCAGTCTCTCTGCCCCAGTGTTTAGGAACCCCTGAAGCTCAAATCTCTACTACCTCCCTGCAGAGTAGAAACTGCCATATGTGAAGAAGGGGAGAATGGCACTTACGGAATAGACCGGGGTCAGAGGCCAGCCCAGCTCTCCTTCTGCAAACAGTGTAGACTCCTGCAGGGGTGGTGGGCCTGGCCCAGGGTCCTGGGCACCACCTGCTCAGGGGAGGTCATCTGTGGGAAAGTTATCTTCTCCATTTGTTTTCCTGCATCTAATGCTTGTTTGAAAGTGAAAAAGTCGCTCAGTTGTATCCGACTCTTTGCGACTCCGTGGACCATACAGTCCACGGAATTCTCCAGGCCAGAATCCTGGAGTGGGTAGCCTCTACCTTCTCCAGAGCATCTTTCTGACCCAGGAATAGAACTGGAATCCTGCATTGCAGGCAGATTCTTTACCAACTGAGCTACTGCTGGTTTGGGAAGTCTAAAGCCATTCTTGCAGCCATGAAATTAAAAGATGCTTACTCCTTGGAAGGAAAGTTATGACCAACCTAGATAGCATATTAAAAGGCAGAGACATTACTTTGCCAACAAAGGTCTGTCTAGTCAAGGCTATGGTTTTTCCAGTGGTCATGTATGGATGTGAGAGTTGGACTGTGAAGAAAGCTGAGCACTGAAGAATTGATGCTTTTGAACTGTGGTGCTGGAGAAGATTCTTGAGAGTCCCTTGGACTGCAAGGAGATCCAACCAGTCCATCCTAAAGGAGATCAGCCCTGGGATTTCTTTGGAAGGAATGATGCTAAAGCTGAAACTCTAGTACTTTGGCCACCTCATGCAAAGAGTTGACTCATTTGAAAAGACCCTGATGCTGGGAAAGATTGGGGTCAGGAGGAGAAGGGGACGACAGAGGATGAGATGGCTGGATGGCATCACTGACTCGATGGACATGAGTTTGGGTAAACTCCAGGAGTTAGTGATGGACAGGGAGGCCTGGCGTGCTGCGATTCATGGGGTCACAAAGAGTCGGACACGACCGAGCGACTGAACTGAACTGAACTGAAAGCCATTCTGCTTCCGGTTCCTTTGATTTCTTCTGTAACTACTTCCTCTGACCCTCTCTTACTCTCTGTGAAAGTCTGTAGAATCTTACTGGTGTTCTGAAATTTCATGATGACGCGCCATGGTGCTGGTGTGTTTTCATCTACTGTGTTGGGTGCTAGCTGGGCCCTTTCAGTCTGGGAGCACCTTTTAGTTGTAGGAATTTTCCGGAATAATTTCATTAGTTATTTCCTCTCTGTTTTCCTTTCTTTATGGAGTTTCTACTATATGGATGATACCTCTTCGATCGGGTCCTCCAATTTTCTTATCTCTTTTTCCTGATGGTTCAAGCCTTTTGGTCTTACTGCTTTACTTTCTGGGAGATTCTCAACTTTGTCTTCATAATCCTTTCACTGAATTTATTATTTTTGCTGAAAAGTTTATAGTTCCAAAGAATCCTTGTAATTGTTCTCGTTTTGTTCTTGTTCAGTGGATGCAGTATTTCCTTCTAGCTCTCAGGGGTCACTAATAATAGGATTCCCCACCTTCTTAGGTAGCCTCTGTTTCCTCCATTCTCCTCATTTTGATTGCTGTGCTTCTTTTTGATCTCCATCTATGGAGTCTGGGGCTTACCCTGGAGAGCTGGAGGTCCTTGGCTGGCTGCTCATGTGTAAGCCTGGGCAAGAGAAGAGGTGACTGGGAGCTCAGTGCAGGTAGTAGGGGAGCCAGGGACAGTAATATTGCCTTTTGGTCTTTGGTCTTCCCTAGAGAAGCCTCCTTCCAGCTTCCTGCCTGAGGGATAAAGGCTTGACTACCAGCGTTCTGGGAGTGGATTGTGGAAGTAGGCTGGTGTCTCAGCATTCATTCATCCTCCTTTTTAGCATGGTACCTATGCTCTCAACTACACCTGGTGCCTGCAGCCCAGAGATCTTCTTGAGAGAGAATGAGCTTCTAGACCAATGCAGTGTTAGTTACTGGGCCGTTACTAGGATGCAGGTTGTGAGGAAGGGATTTGGCATTAGCCATCAACTAGTCTTTATTTCAGTCCACTCACTGTCCCACTTCCAGAGGTACTTGGTGCCTTTGGAGGACTCTGCAATGCAAACTGGAAGCGTCTGGCCAGCTTCTCAGATACACCAAGTCCATTGCCATATGGCCATCTGCTTTCCAGCCTACAACAGTTCTGTTATTTTTTCCCTCTCCTGCTCCCCCTGTCCTTGTTTGCTTGTGATTTAAGAAAAAAAAAATCATCCCTTTACTAAAATTATAATGGGGTTCAAAGGAGGAGAAAAATTGGATGTATGTGTTTAATGTACCATTTTTACCTAAGGTCCCTTCTATGCTTAGATTTGTGTTTAGACTCTGTATTCAGTTCCATGATCTATGTTTCATAACACTCATACCACTATGATCTAATTATTTTGTAATGCGCTCTGAAATTTTGAAAGGTAAATATCCCCTTGTTATTATTCCTTTTTAATATTTTTCCCAGCTAATCTCCCATATGTAGTTTTCCAGTTGAACTTTGGAACTATATTGTTAGATTTTAACAGTTTTTTTTTTAGAATGGAGATTGTGTTAAATTTATAGATTAATTTGGAAGAGAATCAGCTTGCAGCCCAGGATAGTGTTGTTGTGTCTCCAGTTCCTGAGGTTGTCTTATGCTTTTTGGGAGAGTTTTGACTATACTGTATTACTCTTTGTGTCATCTTTCTACATTCCATATTTTTGTTTATACCTAGATATTTTGTGGGGTTTATTCTTATAGTCGATAAGCCTCTTTTCCCATTCTGTTTCCTAGCTGATGTCTGTTACGTACAAGAAAGGTATTGATGCTTGCATACTGATTATATGGAGCATGAGAATTAACTATTTCTTGTAGGTTTGGTATAACTCTTCTGTAAAACCTTCTGAGCTTGTCTTTGACTGCTTTTTTTTTTTCCATTTTTTTCTAAGGTTTATTCAAGTTTTCTACTTGAGCCAACAATTAGAATGTATGTTCTCTATTTAGTCTAGGCTTACTAGAACTGTGTTTTTAATTTCTGGTGTTTAGGGTTTGAGGGCCTTCCTTCTTGTTTTCTTTGATTTTGCTGTATGATAGCAGCTGTGGGCATGATTTTTGAGTTTCCCTTTCGTCCTAATGTAAGTGAAATTTGGAACTTGTGCTTGAACAGCACACATTTCTCTGGTTGTTGAGCTTAAACATTAGGCTGTTTTAGTAATTCAGATCTACAGTAATTCAGGGCTTCCCTGGTGGGTTAGTGGTAAAGAATCTGCTTGCAATACAGGAGACAAGAGATGTGAGTTTGACTCCTGGGTTGGGAAGATCCCCTAGAGGAGGGCATGGCAACCCACTTCAGTATTCTTGTCAGGAAAATCCCGTGGATAGCCTGGCGGGCTGCAGTCGATGGGGTCACAAAGAGCCAGATGTGACTGAGCAAGCACGGTAATTCAAGTCCTGCCTAATGTCTCAGCTGATTCATCTGGTGTTTTCTGGAGTAACTGTATTAACATGCACATAGAACTGTGGCTTGCCTGTTTCTCCTGTATCAGGTTGAAGCTCTGTTAGGTGAATGAAATTTCATATCTTTTGTATCTTTTCAATGAACTGTTGATCAGTTTGTCCCTTTAATGTCAGATTATATTTTATCTCATAAATATCATTATGCCTGGTTCTGTTTTGTGGGCAATTACATGGTAACTCTCTCTCCGCCCCATTTGTTTTCACTTCTCCTGGGTAATCTTGTTTCAGTTACACCTTGTCTAAGTAATTTACAGCAGGGTCTTGGGCCAGCTCACGCTCCTTTGCCTCACTTTTGCTCTTGCTGCCCGTTCCCCCATCCCAAGCCTGGGCTTCCTGGCCCTGCTGTGCCTGCTCCTCCTTCTGCCCAACTCCCAGAGGCACCCCCCACCCCCCGCACTGCTGGGTCTGTGCTTCCTCCCATTGTGTCTCTATGGTGGCCCCTGCCCCTCACAGCCCCGCTGTGTGGTACCTGGGTACCTGTGTGTATCTGTGGGGTACCAAGGCATACAAGACACTTGGCCCCTGTCTTCCGAGGGGACCTCCTTCAAGGGGAGTGGACAGGTAATGCCCAGGCAAATTCATAAATGAGATTCAGACTGCAAACAGTGGTACATTCCATGAAGGAGCAAAACAGGATGCTGTCACGGAGACCCTGGGGGAAGAGAGAGCCTATTTTAATTTAGGATGAAACAAGGCAAGTCCCCCTGAGGAGGGGACATTTCAGCTGACACCTGGAGGATGAGAGGGAGTGGGTCCAGTGAGGAATGAGGGGAAGATCATTTCCTGGAGAATGGGCAGTGGCTTCTCAAGGCTCTGTGCTCCCCCCTCCCTTTGTAGGTGTGTCCTTGGGGGAGGCAGATGGGGACCATGCCCAGTGCAGGAGGCAGAGGCCTGTGAGCTCTGTTCCCTGTGGACCTTTTGGGGGGCTCCTGCTGGATCTGATAGGAAGGCTAAATCTAGGCAGGAGCAGCAGCAGCAGAAAGGGCATCCCAGGAGAGATGAGTGTAGTGAAGGCCTGGGCATAGGGTTTGCACAGGGACAGCCAACATCCAGGTCCCTGGAGCCCACACCTGCTGCATGGCACTCCCACGGCGTTTATAGACCCAGGTCCCTGGGATTGCTCTTCTCTGCACTAAACACGCTCGCTTGTTTCTCCCAATTTCGGTTTCCCCACACCATCTCTTGCTGTTGGTGAGATACACAGGCCACTCCGGGGCTCATCAACAACTTTGGGTGCTGTGACTTGAGCCAGGTCCCGGCCTCTCCTCTGTGGTGCGACTTGTCTGCATCGGTTTATCTTCCTGAGGCTCCTTGATGCTAAAATGAGACAGTAATGAGGATGGTGAGGAGCCTCCTACTTGCTGAAGATTGGGTGGCTGGATCATAGTGGAGGCTTATCACTCTGAAGGGCTGTGCACACGCCCCAGTGTACCAGGCTGCAGGGGCAGTGGGAGCCGGGCGGGGTCCTGTGATCCAGGCCCTGTGGATGAGCTTGGCTTCTGTGACCCGCTTGTTCCCTGGAGGGCAGGCGCTTCAGGGTTTCCTGGATGCAATTTTGCGTCCCCTTCTTCCGTCCTGTCCACAGACTGCTATTGATTCTTTGAGGGATTTTGTCTGCCCTCCTGTAGAGATGCTCAAATGAGGAAAGCTCTTGGAGGCTTCCTGTTGTATCATCCTTTGCCCGAGACATGAGCTCACCAGAAGGGTGCGCCCAGCACAGGGAATGCCAGAAACTAAAAGCCCGTGGTTGCCCATTGAAAAGACAGGGTCCTGCCACAGACACCTCCACTCAGGGGCACCTCAGCCTACTGGGGTCCAGTCTGCTCCCATCTGCTGTGGATCAGCCCCCTAGAGGGACTGCTGACTTCTCCCCGTGTGGGAGGCGGTGCGCAGAGGTGGCTGTGTCAGGAGCCGGGACAGATTGTCCTCCGTCCTTGGCAGGAGATGGGCAGTGTGGACTGCTCAGTGTCCAGGCCTGGCCGGAAATGAGGGGTCATGCACAGGGCTGGGTAAGCTCTGGGTCACTGAGGCTTGGCCACTTACGAGCATGCAGGAGCTGCTGGGGGAGGCTGGAGGGGGACCGATAGGAGCTGGGGCCCATAGACTGGACAGGCAGCCCTGGGCAGGCAGACAGGCCCTGAGCCTGGGCATGGTTGCAAGTAACCAAGAACAGCCCACTGAGGACCTGAGCAGGACTCTCAACCCGAGGGGCAGGCCTGCTAGTACCCGGCACCAGGGCATGGCTGGGATCTCCACGTGGCCTAGCCTGTAGGTTTGCGCCCACTGTAAGGAAACTGGGAGATACCCAAGAATGAGAAAGTGGAGCATCAGCCTGGCTGCTGGATCCCATCCGCGCTCACGTGGCCCTGGGTTTGGGGGCCCTGGGTCTGGGGGCGGCTCCCTGTGCCCTGCTAGGGCTGAGCAGGGCTGGGGCTCCCAGGGACTGACTGCAGGGCAGGGCTGCCGCCTTTGAATTGCTTGGGGGACCCTGTTTGCTTTCCCTTCATCTGTCCTTTCCTTTGGATTCAAGCACATCTCTACAGGGGCTGGGTCTTAGGGGTGGTTCTAGGACGTAATATCCAAGTCACCCTCCAACATTATCATGATTGAGATAATAATGATAAGAACAATTATGCCTCTGGTGAAATTAATGTTTCTAGTGCATTGTTAGGAAAGATTGCTGTCTTTATGGACCTGTAACATACGGTTTAGTTAAAACAGAGTTTGCTTAACAGAAGCAACTGTAAGGTGTACCCCAGCCAGCATGTCCTGATGGTAGGTAGCCCCAAGCCCTCCTTAGAGAACGTCAGGCAAAGTCCCTGAACAGTGGCTTCATGGTTCAGGGTCTGGGGCCCACGCTGAGGCCTGCAGAGAGGACAGCGGGCCAGGAGGGCTGGGGACCCAGACCTCTGTGCCGTGTCCCAGGCATGGCCGTTACTCCACAGCACAGTGTGAGCCCCCCTCCCCTCTACAGTGGCTCCGTTTCCTCATTTCTTAGACAAGCTGGCTATTCTAGATTTTTAACATGAAATCTCAAAATTTGAAATACTGTTGACCAAATGTGGTATTTAAAAAAACGCACAGCGCTAACAGGCAACCCCGTGGTCTGGTTTTGCCCAGGGACCACCTGTCAGTGAACCCTGGCTTGACAGGGACAGAGGGTATCCTCCAGCCTCTTCCCCAGGAAGAGTTCTTTTTTTATGAAAATTATCATCTTTCTGCTTCCCAAGGTGGTTCTGAAGGTGAACTGTCCCTGCTTGTTGAAAATGCAAAGAAATAAATGTGTAAAAATAGAGCAGCCATTCCTCACCCCCCCGCCCCGTCAGATTTAAGTAGCCGACGTCTCCCCTGGGAGCAGCAAGGATGGCCCTGAATCATCTCCAGACAGCCCAGCAGAAGGACTAGCTCTGCACGGGTGCCGGCCCTGGAGCGGCCCTTGGCAGTGCCTGCTGTGTGCATGTGTGTGGAGTGTGCGTGTGTGCGTGTGTGTGTGCATTTGTGTGGACTGTGTATGTGTGCGTGTATATGCAGTGTGTGTGTGCCTGTACATATGAGGGGACGCGGGGGACTACAGGGCTGTGGTGGGGACACAAGGGCCCCGTGAAGTACAGGAATGCCGTAGACCCTCAGCCCAGCCCCGCCTTATTCCTCTTCTCTGTGAAGCCCTTCCCCTTCCACTGCTCCTTCGCCTCCTCTTCTTGGTCTGTCTGCGACCGGGTGGCAGGTTTGTGCCCCAAAGCTAACAGACAGCAGGTGTAAAGAAGAGAGTTTCTGCCTGGCTGGGGGGGCTGTCAGTCCTCCTGTCTGTAAAGTGGAGTCCGTAATGCCCATTAAAGAGGCCTTTTGTCAGCACTGGGTAAGGACACATAAGCAGAGGGCCCGCTGGTGGAGCAGGACCTTGGTGACAGGCTGCCTTGCTGTGCCTCCAGAGGAGACAGTAGACAAGAGCCTAGAGGACGAGTGAGAATTGTTCTGGAAGACTCTTTGGCGATGTCATGATAACCTGATGTCCTAGGCCCTTCCCAGGGCAAGAGTTTCTGAGACACACCTGCTTCTCCCCTCACCAGGAATGCCGAGGAGCAGGGGGACCCTGGGGTCAGGGGCCCAGAGCAGACGCAGAGATCCATGCAGGGGTGTGAGGGGCTTCCAGAGACGTTGGCACTGGTTCTTACTGGGCGGTGTGGTCTGTGGCTGCCAGCAATGCTGAAGGTCAGCCCAGCCAACTCAGCTGCAACCCTGAGAGGTGGGGGCAGCGTCTCTGGTCCATGGGGGGCTCCAGGCCCAGTGGGGAAGTAGAAGGAATGGAGACGTGCTGCAGCTCTGCAGAAGGTGCAGTGACACCCTGGGGTCCTGGCCTGATGGGACGCGGCCCCCAGCCCCTCAGCACGGCCCCAGGCCTGGGACGGGCTGCCCTGCCCTGAGCCACGTGTTAGGGCTCAGCCTGTGGGGGCTGGAGTGAGCCCTGGCCAGCAGACTGCGGAGGAGCTGCCATGTGAGGGCTCATCCTGGGCTCTGCATGACCATCAGGCAGCCTCTCGTGTCCTCAGCACCTGGCACCAGGGGCAGGCACAGGTCTGGGCAGGGGAAAGGTACCCACGGGCTGGTCCCAGCCCAGGAGGGAGTGGGCGGACCGGGCTGAGAGAGGAGGGACTTTGCTTCAGCCAGGGACTGAGCCAAAAGCCCCAAAGGGGAGCTGTCTGGGAAGACTCTGTGAAACGTGTGCCACCTGGGCTGGGCCTCAATTTCCCTGGTTATAAATGGGCTGGTAACACTTGGGGGACCAGCCCTTTGGCACTGGGCAAGTATGTGAATGGGTGAAAAGAGCTGGCTCTGTCCACCCAGGCTCCCTCCTCTCTGTTCATCACTGGGTGCCAGGCCCAGCCTCTGGGATGGCTGAGCTGTGGGTTTCTATGCTACCGGGTCTGAGCTGACTTGCCCTTCACAACTGCGCTATCTGAACCTTAGTTTGCTCTTCTGTGAAATGGGGACAGAATTGCCCTGGGTTACAGTGCTCTGATGATGGCAGGCTGATGGCCACACTGGCATCTTGCAGGGGCTGAGTTGCATCTGAGTGGGTTTTTTTCTGGCTGCAGTGGCCTTGTTGAGCCTGGACTGCTGCTACAGGCTGTGTCCTCTCTCTCCTTCCAGGGGTCTCCCCAGACAGCCTGGACAGCCTCAGCCGTGCTCTGGGTGTTCTGGAAGAGCGAGTCAACAGCTCCAGGAGGAGGGTGCGCAGGCACGCTGCCGATGATGACTACAACATCGAGGTCCTGCTGGGCGTGGACGACTCTGTGGTCCAGTTCCACGGGAAGGAGCATGTGCAGAAGTACCTGCTCACCCTCATGAACATCGTGAGTGGGGGTGCGGTGGCAGGGGAGGGCTCTGAGGTGGGGGTGGGAGGCTGGGGGCGTAGGTGGGCCAGGGCATCTCTGCTTGCCACAGTTTCCTGGTGGAGCTGGGCATGAGTGAAATGGTCACAGGGAGGCTCTGGGTCTACAGGTAAGAAGAGGTGACCCTCCTGTCGACCTTGTTTAGCCTGACTTTTCTTATCTGCAAATGGGGGGGATTCGGACTTGGCAAAGCCATTTATATGCTAAGGCCATTTTCTAGACACTCATCATTTGTGTACTAGGGTTCTTAATTTTTCATAATACCCACATTGTGTAGGCTATGTGTTTTCCTATAAATCAACTGATTTTTTAAAAGCTAAAAATTATTTACAAAGGCAGCCTCACTTTATTGTAAACTGAAAGTCCCTCGGTCCTGTCCGACTCTTTGCAATGCCATGGACTATACAGTCCATGGAATTCTTCAGGCCAGAATACTGGAGTGGGTAGCTGTTCCCTTCTCCAGGGAATCTTCCCAGCCCAGGGATCCAGCCTAGAGATCAAACCCAGGTCTCCCACATCGCAGGCAGATTCTTTATCAGCTGAGCCACCAGGGAAGCCAAAGAATACTGGAAAGGGTAGCCTATCCCTTCTCCAGCAGATCTTCCTGACCCAGGAGTCACTGGGGTCTCCTGCACTGCAGGTGGATTCTTTACCAGCTGAGCTACCAAGGAAGCCCAGTTTATTGTAAAGGGAATCTAAAACTAAAATGCAAGGTGATAAGGGGATGACAGAGGATGAAATGGTTGGATGGCATCACCAACTCATTGGACCTGAATTTGAGAAAACTCGGGGAGATGGTAAAGGTCAGGGAAGCCACAGTCCATGGGGTCGCAAAGAGTCGGACACGACTGAGTGACTGAACAACAGTTTCAGCCCCAGCTGGACAGCTCTGCTTTCTGCTCTGCAGAAAGGAGATTAGCGTGTGTCAGACAGGAGGACAGAGAATAACACCCATCCGAGGTTTCTCCTTGAGGTAGTGAGAAGAACAAAAGACTGAAGAGAGTATTGGTGTCTCCCTGTGAGGCCGGGCTCCTTAACTGAGCGACTGTGTGCCACCCGGGCCCCTGTGGCATCACCGCTCACCTGCCTCACCGCTCTCCTGACAGGTCACGCCGTCCCGCCTCCCCGCATGCTGGCCCTCCCACCCCAGAAGGTGCAGAATTCTGACCTTGCAGAGAGTGCAGCCCTGCCTGCCCTGAGTGGCGAGAGGTCCTGCCCCTCACCGGCTGGCGCCTCCACTGAGCCCTGCTGGGAGGATAGGAGGGGGCCTGTGTCTGTGGGAGGAGTGGGTTTGCAGGGGGCTGGAGGCAACCAGGGAAGCCCCGGGGATGGGGAGTCCTAAAGCAGCAGGGCTGTGTGCCCCAGCCTCTCCGCTCTGCTCTGCTCTGCTTCCTGGGCCACAGTGAGCCACTGGGGACTCAGGTGGCCCGTGGGTAAGACCCTGCTCCCAGAGCCCTGGTGAAGAGATAGGTCAGGAGCAAGAGGGAAGATATGAGTGAGCTGGTCACAGGGACCAGGAGGCCCCTGCCTGCCTGCCTGCCTCTCTTCCTCTCCACCTGCCTTAAGTAAGTCACTGACTCTGGAAGCAGCCACCTCATCTGCAAAGTGGGCTGACATCTGTTACATTTGCAGATATTATTTTACTTTGGAGAGTGTTGTCACACTTAATCTTACTTACTTTTGAAAATTACCTTTAATATAATAATAATAATACCATGATGGCTACAAATATGGAGCTCTTTTTTAAAAAAAAAACTTTATCGAATTTGTTACAATATTGCTTTTCTTGTTTATGTTCTGGATTTTTGGCTGAGAGGCATGTGGGATCTTAGTTCTCCCACCAGGGATTGAACCTGCCCACCCCCTTGCATTGGAAAGGAGAGTTTTAATTATTTGACTGCCAGGAAAGCCCCAAATATCAAGATCTTAATATGTGATGCTGTGTGGCAGGCTTGTACTAGTCACTTATCATGCATATCTTTGGAAATCTTCACACTAACTCTATAAAATCAGTAGAATGTAAAATCTTGTCTGCTTTCAAAATATATGTTTTTCCTCAAGCATTATACTGCTCTCCAACTCAGTGGCCAAAAGGACTGGTGTGGACTTAGAGTCCTGAATCCTAGTAAAGGAAAACTACTCGTTTCCCCTACTCACAGCCAACACTCGTGACACTAATGACCAGAATTAGCACAGACCCCAGAAGGTAAGAGTGCAGTCTCACGAGACAGCCCCTCTTTAAACGCTCATCTCAAGCCCCAGAAGTTTATGTCAGCTGTACTTCTGACCAAGCAACCACTAGCTCCTCAGGTTCAATAATTTGTGGGAATAGTTCCCAACTCAGGGAACCACTTAGTTACTATCGCCGGTTATTATAAAGCACATAGCTGAGGAAAGCTGAGGAACAGCCAGATGGAGGGATGTATGGGAGAGGCACATGGAGCTTCCGTGTCCCCTCTGGAAGCACTTCCCTGCCAGCACCTTGATGTGTTCACCAACCGAGAAGCACGCCAAACTCCACTGTTGAGAATTTAATGGAGATTTTGTCTTGTAGGCGTGATTGGTGGGACTCACTGGCCATGGATGGTGGTGGTAGTTTAGCTGCTAACTCATGTCTGACTCTTGAGATCCCATGGACTGTAGCCCGCCAGAATTCTCTGCCCATGGGATTTCCCAGGCAAGAATACTGGAATGGGTTGCTGTTTTCTTCTTCAGGGCATCTTTTCTTCCCAACCCAGAGATCAAACCTGGGTCTCCTGCATTGCAGGAAGATTCTTTACTGACTGAGCCACAGGGAAGCCCATGGGTGACTGGACTAAGTCTCCAGCTCTTCCCTTTTCCCTGAAGGTCGGGGATGGGGCTGAAAGTTCCAACTCTAATCATACCGCTGGTTCCTCTGGCTACCAGCCCGAACCCTGAACAATCTAAGGGCCCACCAAGAACATCTTCATTAACATGAGCTCAGGTAGGGTTGAAAGGGGCTCATTATAAATAGCATAAGGTGCGCCTGCCACCTCTATCATTCAGGAAATTACAAGGATTTCAGAAGGTTTGTGCCAGGAATGAGGGGCAGAGTCCAGATACATGTTTCTTATTATTTGTATCTGGATTACTCTTGGCCCTTCCACTACCAGCTATGTCTCGGAGAATGGGCTTCAATCTTCTAAGCCTTGGTTTTCTCATCTTTAAAATGGGCAGTCATTTTTTGCTGTCCTGCATACAGGGTCATCATTGCCATCTTCCTAAATTCCATATATATGTGTTAGTATACTGTATTGGTGTTTTTCTTTCTGGCTCACTTCACTCTGTATAATCGGCTCCAGTTTCATCCATCTCATCAGAACTGATTCAAATGTATTCTTTTTAATGGCTGAGTAATACTCCATTGTGTATATGTACCACAGCTTTCTTATCCGTTCATCTACTGATGGACATCTAGGTTGTTTCCATGTCCTGGCTATTATAAACAGTGCTGCAATGAACATTGGGGTACATGACACAGATGTGTATAGCGGACTTTTGGACTCAGAGGGAGAGGGAGAGGGTGTGATGATTTGAGAGAATGGCATTGAAACATGTATAATAACATGTAAGAATCGAAATGCCAGTCTATGTCTGATGCAGGATATGACACGCTTGGGGCTGACGCGCGGGGATGACCCAGAGAGATGTTGTGGGGAGGGGGGTGGGAGGGGGGTTCATGTTTGGGAACGCATGTACACCTGTGGTGGATTCATGTCAATCTATGCCAAAACCAATACAGAATTGTAAAGTAAAAATTAAAAATAAATAAATAAATTAAAAATAAAAAAAAAATAAAAACAAAAAACAAACAAAAAAAATAAATAAAATGGGCAGTCATTTTTATCTTGAATTGTCAATGAGGATTAAATTAAATAAATGAAGATGAACCAGCTTTTCCGTCTCTAACTAAATGTGGTTTTTATTGTGATGGTGACAATATTTATTAATAGTTTAGCGATAGCAGGTTTAGAATTATTCTTAACAACTCTGACAAGGATCCTGCAGTTGGAGTGTCTTCCTGAGGTTTGTGGACCAACTCTGCCTTTTGCCTGGGGTGGAAGCCCCCTCTGCCGCACACACCTTGTGCCCATGAAGTGCTGGGAGAAAGTCTGGAACTTTGTCTTGGTTTCACCAGTTAACTTCAGTTTATTCATTCACACCCCCATGATCCAACTGAACCTCAATTTGGGGTAAAGGGATGGTTTGGTTAGTTTCCTGAAAAGCATGAGAAGTATAAAAATTCTGCTGTTGAGACAAATTTTATTATAACAGAAAAGGGATTATAGGAGATGAATCGGAGGAGCCGGGAAAGAGTAACTGGGCCGTGCCTTGTTTCCCTGCTTGCATTCAGCAGGTGGTGCCTGTCCCAGGCTCGGGGGCTGGTCCTGCAGAGGCAGAGGGCCTGGCGGACTCTCCTGGGCTCAGGGAGACACGGCAGCGGGAGGTGTCTGAGCCTGCATGCTGAGCTCCCACTGTAAGGGTGCAGGGTGTTCGCGGGAGATGAGGCACCCTGCTTGGGGCCTGTGTTGCACTAAGTATACTCACCTTATTGTGCAGCCAGGCGTCACTACCACCCATCTCCAGAACTCTCTTCATCTTGCAGAACTGCCCCTCTGTACCTGTTAAGCAATAACTCCCCTGTGCCTCCTCTCTCCAGTCCTTGGGAGGCACCATTCCACTTCCTGCCTGCTGTGCCCTGCCTCTGAACTTGACCAGTAGCGCGTGGGCAGCCGTGGGAGTCGGGGCCTTTAGACCCTGCAGGTGCTGGCCCACCAGGATCTGCAGCCAGAGCCCCATGGGCTCCACAAGGCCTGGCCAGGGTAGGTCTCCCTCTTCCTGTAGGTGCACAGGTCATCAGGAGGCTCCCCAGCGCTTGGAGCCAGAGTGGTGCTGTGGAAGACAGGAGGCTGGCCCAGAGTGAAAACGGCCAGGACCAGGGCAGAAGTGTTCCCAGCTCCCCAGGCTTGGGGCTGGCCCTGGGCGGACAGCCTGTTCCCTGAGGAAGGTCGTAGAGGCTCTGGGAGGAGGGTCTGGCGGGGGTCTGGTGGCAAGAACCTGGGAACTGTGAGCTCCGAGGAGCAACAAGGCCAATGGGGCTGGGTGTCAGTGTGGCTCAGCCCCGGCAGCGCTAAGCCACCTTGGGGTCCCTCATCACTCAGTGACTCTGCTTGCAGGGCTCCCTCTGGGGCCTCTTTGTGGCAGAGCCTGGGCTGGGACATGGGTCCTGCTGTCATGCAGACATTCCAGGTTCATCAAGTATTCACGTGCTCCCCTCCCTTCCAGTTCCCAGCCTCCCTTGCACCTCACTTGGGGTTGTGGGGCTAGTTTTATCTGACAGCCCGTGTGGAAACGACAGAGATTGCCTCTTGGCTAAGGCAGCTGAGAGCTGCCGTGTCCCTTCCCTCTCTCTCTTTCTGCCACAGGGAGCTTGGAAACCACACATCCCAGTAGCTGCAGCTACAGAATGGGGCTACATAAAGCTTTGATGTGTGCAGGAGAACGCATCCCAGCTTTTACCCTATTAAGCTACTGAGATGTGGTAGACTCTCTGTTAACCACAGCACAGCCTCTTCTGTCATAATCCACACAGCTCCTGTCTCCATACAGCATGATCAACCAGTGTTTATTAGGCGTCAGCTCTATGTCAGAAATGAAATAGGGCCAGTGTGGGAAGCAAGGGGCCCAGGTAAGAGGGGGAACTGGAGCCAAGGAAGGGTCAGTAGAGAGACTTGAATGTGACTATAAGGGCAGTAGGAAATTGTGCAAGGTGTCACTTCCTTCCAAATTAATGGGCAAGACATTTTATGCCCTTTTTTTTTGTAGGAAAATGGGAATGAATCCATTCCACTTTAAATCTCAGAATCTCTGGAGTGTGAGGAGGGTTGGAAATACTTGCTGAGCGCTTCAAGAGAGCCACCTGGATTTAGAAAGGGTCTCATTGTGTTCAGAACCCTTACCACCAACCCATTCAAGCACTTCTTGTGAGTTCTAGTTTCCTTCTTTTCCTCCTCAAATCTAGAAGAGTAACATTGTTTGTTTATTAAAATATGCTATTTAACATGTCTGATATACTATTTATGATGGAAAATTAGAATATATTCCTATAAGTTGTGAGTGTTTTCTCCTACCAATTATTGCCTAGTACCTCATTTTATTGGTACCTCATTTTATTATATTAAAAAGCAGAGATGTTACTTTGCCAACAAAGGTCTGTCTAGTCAAAGCTATGGTTTTTCCAGCAGTCATGTATGGATGTGAGAGTTGAACCATAAAGAAAGCTGAGCACCGAGGAATTGATGCTTATGAGCTGTGGTGTTGGAGAAGACTCTTGAGAGACCCTTGGACTGCAACGAGATCCAACCAGTCCATCCTAAAGGAAATCAGTCCTGAATATTCATTGGAAAGACTGATGCTGAAGCTGAAGCTCCAATACTTTGGCCACCTGATATGAAGAACTGACTCACTGGAAAATACCCTGATGCTGGGAAAGATTGAGGGCAGGAGGAGAAGGGGATGACAGAGGATGAGACGGTTGAATGGCATCACCGACTTGATGGACATGAGTTTGAGCAAGCTCCAGGAGTTGGTGATGGACAGGGAAGCCTATTGTGGTGCAGTCATGGGGTCTCAAAAGTCAGCCACCACTGAGTGACTGAACCGAACCGAACCTCATTCTAGTGATGGCATAACATTGCTCTTTGTGAATATAGCATATTTTTTTACGATCGCTCAGTTATATTACTCATGTAGCAGGATTTATTTCCCTTTTAGATATCAGTTCAGCCGCTAATAGTAATGAATATTATAGCTGAATCTATTGCTTATCCTTCACTGTTTCCTTAAACTAAGTTCCTAAATTTACTATCCCTGGTCGGCAGGTGTGTGCATTTTACAGCTTTCTATGTCAGAATGTTCTGTTATGCTTTCAGCTATTCATGTTCCATTCAACAAACGCCCATCTCTTCACCTGCTCACACCACCAGATCTTTTTTAGCTGTGGCAATTTGATAGCTACAACAAGGGTATACTTTTGCTGTAAGCTGTAGACTGAAGCGAGTTAGCAGCAGCAGCGGCAGTAGATATTTGGTGGCAATGAGGTTCCATTTAAAATATATACACGTATGTTTTAAAACCGCCATCACCTTATATTTGTATCACTGGTCTCTTCGTTTTCTTTATTCGACCAGGATTTTAGTTTCTTTTGTGTTAATTTGAAGAACTGTTAAGATAGGTTAACTTTTTGTCTGATGTATGTGTGGGAAATAGTTCCCCCAGTTTTGTTTTTGACTTTATTTTGGTTGGGGGTGGCTTGTCAATGGCTTACATTTTTGTTTGAAGTCATGTCCTGAGATCTTTCCCTCCCTGCTTTTTACCCTTGGGGACTGTCTTTGGCATTTCATGCCCTCCCCAGAAGTTAGACTTCTGGAGTTTCGTTCTGGTTGCCCTCAACAGTGACTCCCATGGCCTGTTGTCAGCAGCATCACTTCCCAGATCCTGGCTCTCACTGACCACCGAACTGTTCTTGCTGTACATTCAGCTGTGGCAGCCCCACACCCAGAATGTCGACTGGGTACAAAACTTCTTGGGCCAAGTGCATATTGAAAATATGGTTCTTTTATTCAAAGAGTAGAAAAAGGTGTCATAAAAGGTACATATATTAATAGTAAAGCCTTTTCCTTTCTCTCACAGTCTCTCAGCTTGTTAAGATTTTTAAATTTTCTGTTTATCGTCACTCTAAGTGAAAAAATAATTAGGATTTTTGATTATAATCATGAACTTTGCCATGCCTGGGCACCCCTCTGTGCTGGGAAACATCCTGTTTGACCCTTCTTCCTTGGAAATGTGCTCCCTGCTCTGTCTGGTGTTCCCAGGCTGGGAGGCCATCAGCCCTCTTGAACGTGCCTGCAGCTGACTCTGGTGTTGGGGGGATTACGCTGCCAGCCCCTGAGCTAGGCTCTCCTTGCAAACTCAGTGCTGTGGGCGTGTGAGCCGGGCATCCCAAGGAGCCACATGGGGACACAACACCCCATGTTCACAGCACCTCCAGTTAGCTTGTCAGGCACGGAGAGCAGCTACTCTCTAGGCTCAGCTGTAGGGGAGGCTGGGGAGGAATGCGTTCGGAAAAGACTGAAGACCATTATCAGAGCAGTGTGTTTATATATGCTGTGTGCTGTGCTTAGTCGCTCAGTCCTGTCCGACTCTTTGTGACCCCAAGGACTGCAGCCTGTCAGGCTCCTCTGTCCTCGGGGATTCTCCAGGCCAGAATACTGGAGTAAGTTGCCATGCCCTCCTCTAGGGAATCTTCCCAGCCCAGGGATCGAACCCAGGTCTCCCAGATTGCAGGTGGATTGCTTACCAATTGAGCCACCAGAGAAGCCCAAGAATACTGACGTGGTAGCCTATCCCTTCTCCAGGGGGGCTTCCAGACTCAGGAATCGAACTGGGGTCTCTTGCCCTGCAGGCGATGTTTACATATATGCTTCCCTATTGGTTCAGATGATAGAGAACCAGCCTGCAATGTGGGACCTTGGTTCGATCTCTGGGTTGAGAAGATCCCCTAGAGCAGGGAATAGCAACCCACTCTAGTATTCTTGCCTGGAAAATCCCATGGACTGAGGAGCTTGGCAGGCTACAATCCTTAAGGTTGCAGAGTTGGACATGATTGAGTGATGAACATACATACACACATGTTTACATATGCACTTTTAAAAGTAAAGCCTATTTGTGCCAAGACTTCAAAAAATATAAAATCTTGGGTTCAAGATCAGT
Source organism: Oryx dammah (assembly GCF_014754425.2). NCBI lineage: Eukaryota > Metazoa > Chordata > Mammalia > Artiodactyla > Bovidae > Oryx > Oryx dammah. Next base: position 105,342,316 of record NW_024070189.1, on the reverse strand, counting down.
GCTTCCTATGTGACTTATTTCATTTTTTCAAGCTTACTCCTCCTTGACGAAGCAAAGGCCTTGTTGGTTGCCTGGGCTCTCAGGCTCCATAGTGACCTAGCGCTGCCTGACCGAGCCGCTGGTCCAGTTGGCCTCCTTGCAGCAGTGAGGTGGCCAGTCATCCTCTCAGGAGGCCTGTGTCATGAGGCCAGGACACAGGTGTGAGGAGTCTTTCCGTAAAGTGCCACTTGTTTTGAATGGCAAGGTTTTTTAAAACATCACCTTTGTATGAAATTTACATGAAAGTAAACCATTTATATGAAAGTAAACCATTCATACCTGAATCAAATCCCTTACAATTATACAGTGGAAGAGACAAATAGATTCAAGGGATTAGGTCTGACAAACAGAGTGCCTGAAGAACTATGGATGGAGGTTGGTGACATTGTAGAGGAGGCAGGGATCAAGACCATCCACCAAGAAAGAGAAATGCAAAAAGCCAAAATGGTTGTCTGAGGAGGCCTTACACATAGCTGAGAAAAGAAGAAAAGCTAAAGGCAAAGGAGAAAAGGAAAGATTCCCATCTAATGCAGAGTTCCAAAGAATAGCAAGGAGAGATAAGAAAGCCTTCCTCAGTGATCAATGAAAAGAAACAGGAAAACAATATAATGGGAAAAACTAGACATCTCTTCAAGAAAATGAGAAGTACCAAGGGAACATTTCATGCAAAGATGGGCTCGATAAAGGACAGAAATGGTATGGACCTAACAGAAGCGAAGATATTGAGATGAGGTGGCCAGAATACACAAAAGAACTGTACAAAAAAGAGCTTCATGAACCAGAAAACCACAGTGGTGTGATCACTCACCTAGAGCCAGATACCCTGGAGTCTGAAGTCAAGTGTGCCTTAGGAAGCATCACTATGAACAAAGGTAGTAGAGGTGATGGAATTCCAGTTGAGCTATTTCTAATCCTAGAAGATGGTGCCATTTAAGTGCTGCACTCAATATATCAGCAAATTTGGAAACCTCAGCAGTGGCCACAGGACTGGAAAAGGTCAGTTTTCATTCCAATCCCAAAGAAAGGCAATTCCAAAGAATGTTCAAACTATTGCACAATTGCACTCATGTCACACACTAGCAAAGTAATGCTCAAAATTCTCCAAGCCAGGCTTCAACAGTATGTGAACTGTGAACTTCCAGATGTTCAAGCTGGATTTACAGAAGGCAGAGGAGCCAGAGATCAAATTGCCAACATCCATTGGATCATCAAAAAAGCAAGAGAATTCCAGAAAAACATCCCCTTCTGCTTTATTGACTATGCCAAAGCCTTTGACTGTATGCATCACAACAAACTGAGGAAAATTCTGAAAGAGATGGGAATACCAGACCACCTAACCTGCCTCCTGAGAAATCTGTATGCAGGTCAAGAAGCAGCAGTTAGAAAGAGACATGGAACGACAGACTGGTTCCAAATCAGGAAAGGAGTACGTCAAGGCTGTACATTGTCACCCTGCTTATTTAACTTACATGCAAAATACATCATGAGAAATGTCAGACTGGATGAAGCACAAGCTGGTATCCAGATTACAGAGGGAAATATCAATAACCTCAGATACACAGATGACACCACACTTATGGCAGAAAGTGGAGGACTAAAGAGCCTCTTGATAAAAGTGAAAGAGGAGAATGAAAAAGTTGTCTTAAAACTCAGCATTCAAAAAACAAATATCATGGCATCTGGTCCCATCACTCATGGCAAATAGATGGGGAAATAATGGAAACAGTGAGACATTTTAGTTTCTTGGGCTCCACAATCACTACAGATGGTGACTGCAGCCATGAAATTAAAAGATGCTCACTTCTTGGAAGAAAAGCTATGACCAGCCTAGACAGCATATTAAAAAGCAGAGACGTTACTTTGCCAACAAAGCTCCATCTAGTGAAAGCTATGGTTCTTCCAGCAGTCATGTATGGATGTGAGAGTTGGACTATAAAGAAAGCTGAGCTCTGAAGAACTGATGCTTTAGAACTGTGGTGTTGAAGAAGACTCTTGAGAGTCCCTTGGGCTGCAAGGTGATCAAATCAGTCAATCCTAAAGGAAATCAGCCTGAATATTCTTTGGAAAGACTGATGCTGAAACTGAAAGCTCCAATACTTTGGCCACTCAATGCGAAAACTGACTCATTGGAAAAGACTCTGATGCTGGGAAAGATTGAAGTGGGGAGGAAAAGGGGACGACAGAGGATGAGATGGCTGGATGGCATCACCGACTTGATGAACGTGAGTTTGAGTAAACTCTGGGAGTTGGTGACGGACAGGGAAGCCTGGTGTGCTGCGATTCATAGGATCACAAAGAGTCAGACACGACTGAATGACTGAACTGAACTGAACTGAGCTGACAGAGGATGAGATGGTTGGATGGCATCACCAACTCGATGGACATGAGTTTGGGCAAACTCTAGGAGATCGTCAAGGACACGGAAACCTGGCGTGCTGTGGTCCATGGATTGCAAGGATTCGGACATGACTGAGCAACAGAAAAACAACACCTTGAGCTGAACCCCAGCACTTTAGAGTTTCATTTGCCTCCCACTGTGTCAATGCACGTGAATGCATGTGTTAGGGAGGCACCGGGGATAGAATGAGGACCAGCTTTGGAGTCAGAAACAGTTGCATCCTAATCTTGGCTTTTACCTACCTGGCAAAGGTCCTGCCTTGCCCTAAACTTGGTTTCTTCGTCTTTACACCTCCCACACGCCCTGATCAATAAAGACTGGAAGGAAAGGCACTCCTGAGGTACCCCCAGGAGACGAGCTCCCTCTCTCCCCTCCAGGCCTCTAAGACCCTGCAGCTAGAGCAACCTTTCCTGAAGGCCATTGCAGGGACCTTACACTTGAGCTGAGCTCCCCCCTCTGCCTGCTCAGACCCCAGCCCACCCCCACCCCGACTTTGCCAGCTGATTGGATCCAGGAAGTCACTTTGGGGATTCTGTTTAAAGCAACTGAGCGAACACTTTGAAACAACAGAGCAGGAGGAGCAAGATTTCTGGGCAGACATAGCTGCCCCTCCTAGCTAGGCTAATTTCTCATGTTCTGGAAGAATTCCTGCTCCCCGACCCCTACCCCAAGCGTGTCTTCCATCAAGGGCAGACATACTCTTTAGGCTTGTGGAGAACAGGGGGGACCCAAAGGAGCTTCTGAGCTGTCAGAGTAGAGACTGTACCCTTTGACCCTTCCTAGCATGAGATGTTCTTAAACAATTTTTGTTGAATGATTTCTCCCTGTGCCAGGATTCAAATATTTTTCCTCTTTTCTAATTTAGTCCAGAAGTTGGCCTGGGCTCACCAAAGCCTTGCCAGGATTTGCAAACAATCAGAGGCCCATGGGCCCCATTTCTCACCAACTTCCAAGAATGTTGGGGCCACGTGGTGATGGTAGGGAAGGCCGAGACAGGACAGGCGTGTTTTCTGTGGGTCTCAGGGATGATCCCGTGAACTGGCTGCAGAGCTGCACACCCACCAGGGGAAAGGCGCAGGCCCCAGTCCCTTTCACGTGTCTCTGGCTCTGGTTCCTGGGAAGAGAAACACACATCTGAAACTGGGCACGAAAGCTTGGTTCCCTGAAGCTGAAGGGAAGCGAGCAGGACTCCCGGGACAAAGAGGAAATGCTGAGTTTGGGCCTGGCTGTAGTGAGGGATGTGAGGATGGGTAGAACAGGCTCCCACTGCCACATGGCAGCTCCCCAGGGCTCGGGCTCTGCTCCTGGTGTAGCCACAGCCGGGCCTCCCAGCACTGTTCCTGTGCCTCATGTTTATCTGGTCTGAGAGCACAGCCTCATGAGCTGCCAGGAGGTATGACTGCCAGCAAATACAGCACTTAGAAGGGGCAGCACCTCAGATGCTGGTGGGAGCCAGGCAGAAGGCCTAATCTGGGTGTCCAGGCTGTGGACAATAGGGCGTGGTGGGGACTGAGGCAACAAGAGAGACTACAGCCCTGGAGATCCTCTCCTAGGTCCCATTCACGTGTCATTTTGGAATGAACAGGTGCACCATTGTGAGCCCCTCCCCCGCCTCCATGTCCCCCGAGAAGCTGGAAATCCACATTTACAGGAAATCTAATTCCTTTTTAATGTTGGCAACAAGTTGACATTAAGACCTCACACTGCACTAGTGAGTCGGAACATGACTGGCTGCTCAGCAGGTAGGTTGTTCCTTCAGGCCTAGAAGAAAGGAGGCGACTGCCTGCCCTGCTGTATGCTGGGATGGGGGATAATTAGTACTACCTCCCAGGGCTGTTGGGAGCATAACTTGAGTTAAATACCGGAAAAGCGCTTAACAGCATGCTGGGCACACGGAGAGCATGCCTTGAGTGTAAGCTGTCCCCAATCTTGTATTTAATTGTGGGGCGCTCTCAGAAGCCTGGTCTAAATTGGGCCCCATGCTGGGCACTGGGAGCTTCCCAGGTGCGTGGATGCTTGCTAAGCCGAGTTTGCGACCCTATGGACTGTAACCCACCAGGCTCTTGTGTCCATGGGATTCTCCTCCAGAGGATCTACCCCACCTGGGCATCAAACCTGTGTCTCCTGTGGCTCTTGCAGATTCTTTCCTGCTGAGCCGCCTGGCCCCTGAGGCAGCGTTAACCTGCAAGGGAGCTTGGTGTGGGCTGGTGGTGTTGTGGGTGATAGAACAGCAGGTGTAAAGGCTCAATGGCATCACCACATCACAACCCGAGGCTGGGGCCAATCAGAGTGTAGGGTGCTGGGGAGAGGCAGGAATGAGGTTGGCAAAGCCTTCTGTGCCAGGTAAGGGGCCTGGGATCCTAACATACTATCAGTGGAGTCATGAGGTTGGTTTGGGTTCTAAAGAGATAGAAACATCTCTCTTAGGGAGTCCAGGGCTCATGCCTTCTGTCGATACCATTCCAGACACCTCTCCCTGTGGCCTAAGGGGCTGAGTTTTCAAACACGTGTAAGGAAGTACTTACACGATGTCTCTCTACGTTGCCCCAGTGCCCCGTGAGGCTCCCTTTCCTGGATAAGGTCACTGAGGTTCAGAGAGGCTGGGTGGCATGGCTGGGGCATGGCAGATGGGATTCACATACCTGTGTGCCCGGATACCAGTCCTCTTCCCGCGGCCCATGGCCCTGACTGTCTTTTCCATCTGTGACTCTCCTGGCGTTTTCCCTGGGCTTGTGTCTTCCTCCTCCCTCTAGGGTGTGTTCACCCCCTCACCCACTGACATATTGACTTCACCATATCTACAGAGCACCTACTCTGAGCACAGTTCTAGGTGCTAGAAGCATCATGTTAGCCGGCCTGAGGTCCTGCTGCAAGAAGTCACGTTCCCGTTGGGGAGACAATAGACCACCTCCCTCCTCCCAGGGATGACAGTGCAGGCAGAGAACATTTTGATGGGGGGAGCCGAGACCTGTCCTTCCCTCTGCCTCTTCTGTCCTGAAGTGTGAGGCTCTCTCCTGCCCCCAGGACTCCCCTGCACCTTCCTCCCAGCTCCTGGAGGCCTCCTGACAGGTGAGGAGGGAAGCCCCAGAGCAGCCTGTCCTTGGCCTCCCCTGGCGAGCTGGTGGTTGTCAAAGTAGGAATGCGAGTCGCCGTGGATGAGGAAGGCTGGGCAGTGTCACTCCTTGGTGACAGCTCTGGGAAGCAGCAGAGCTTGTCGCCCGCAAACTCCAGTAAGGAGGTGACAGCCGAGCCAGAAGAGCAGAGGGTGCCGCTTTCCACCCCCCCCCCCCAACCGGCTGTCCCTCCCACCCGGGCTCCTCCTTGTCTGCCCCCTGTGCTGCGGGAGTTGTAGCTGAGCAGACCCCCTCTGCTGCCTGAGGGGTCCCTTGGTGGCATGTCTCAGGAGGGCTGGGTGCGCCAAGTTTAATGTCCGATTCAGAGGGTCTGCTTACCTGGGTCTGTTCAGCAGCTGGTGAAGGGTCAGGCACACAGTAGGGGTTGAGGAAATGTCTCGTAAATGAATGAATCAATGAGTAAATCAGTTCTCATAGGATGACCGAGGTCCCACAGACTCCCATGGAACACAGGCTCTGTTTGTCCATGGAAGAGAAACCCTAGTAGCATAAATGTTCTTGTCCCGCCCTCCTTGATGCTCAAGGTTGTTTGTCTCCAGCAGAGATGCTTTGAGTCGCCAGGGTGAGGGATACGCAGCTTTAACGTCAGCACTTTCACCCAGAACTCTCCAAAGCCTTTGCCCGTCCTGCTCGGGCTCATGTGGGTGAGTTTCTCAGTCTCTCTGAGCCTCTGTTCCACAACAGGTAAACGGGGGCAGCAATGCTCACTTGCAGGCTGTGGGAGGTGGAAGGTGGTGATGTGAGGAGGTGCCTGGCGCAGGTCTGGGAAGGCCAGAGCTGACCAGCAAGGTGCAGCCATCGTTTCTTCGTCTATGATGCCTGTCAAAGCAGCCCCGCTCTTGTCCTTGAGAAGCTTGGCTCTCCTGGGGACACACTGGCTTTGCTTAATGCAACAGGAAGGACAGGGGCCTCGGCAGGCTCGAGACACAGCCAGCGCCCTCTGCCTGGCTGGGGAGGTCACCATTGAGGTGAGTCTGGAACTGGTTTTGACCACAAATTGGCAAAGTGGACAAGTTCGGGAGCGTGCTTTCCTGTGCAGACCTTCGGCGTGTCCCGGGAGGCACGGAGTGGGGCAGGGATGGGGTTGTGGTACAGGAGACCTAGGAGGGACAGAGCTGGCCAGAACGGCCGAGCTTGGATTGATCCTGAAGCTTTGGGAGCCAGCCGGGTCCTAGACGCTGAGGACGCGGCAGCTGAAGGTGCAGAGGAGCCCCCAGTTCTCAGTGGCACAGACGGGCCCAGTGGAGGGAGGTGGCAGTTAACAATGTAACGACCAGTTGAAGGTGCTGGAGGCCACGGTGGTGGGGCAGAGGGGCCGGCCCCGAGGAGAGCAGCACCCGAGGGAGCTTAGCCCATTCTGTGGGGATGTCCGCAGCCACAGCAGAGTGCGTGGGGGGCAGCCGGGTGCAGGGGTGGAGCACCCGGGCCTGGCAGTGAGACGGGCCGGTGGGCTCCAGTGGGCCCGCTCTGACCCTGCAGTGCTCTGGGGCAGCTCTTCGCGTGTCTGAGAGCTCAGCCCCTCTGCCTTTGGCTCTGGGCTCCCTGCATCCCAGGGGATGTTCACCCATCTTCCCGGCTACCCATTTGTTCCCTGGTTCCACACTTCTGGGTCCCTGCTCCCAGCCTGGCCCAGGCAGTCAGCACAGTGCTCTGCCTGGGGACAGAGGCTGGCAAGGGAGCGCTGCTACCCAAACAGGTTCCCGCGGCGCCAGGCGCCGTGGGCTGCATGGACAGAGCGGCTTCCCACTGCGTTCGGGGAAGCTCCTTACGTTCCGGATGTTAGGAATCATGCTGAGGGATTTCACTTTAGAGGAGGATATGTTCGCAGCAGACAGCTCTGTAATACTACAGGAAGCAGTGCTCTGAGACTTCTGAATTTTGCTGGGAGATGGGAATTCCTGACAAGCCCCGGCTGTGCCTAAGGCGCAGGTGACTGTGAACGGCCAGGGTGTCCCCAGTCTCTTCTGGGTCAGGGCCTGCTGGGAGGACCGCTTCCTTCTTCCTCATCATGTGGGGGGCCCTGAGGCCCTGGTGGCAGTGGGGAGGCAGGCCTGATGCAGTAAGGAAGTAAGTAAGAGCTGGTCACTGTTGCATCTGACTCTGTGCGACCCATGGACTGTGGCCTGCCAGGCTCCTCTGTCCATGGGATTCTCCAGGCAAGAATCCTGGAGTGGGCTGCCGTGCCCTCCTCCAGGGGGTCTTCCTGACCCAGGGATTGGTCCTGGCTGTCCTCCTTGTGTGGGGGACCCTGAGGCCCTAGTGGCAGTGGGGAGGCGGGCCTGAGTGCCTGCCCTGTGTGTCCTCAGACCCGGGCCCGGGCTCCTGACCTGGACTGCTCAGGTGTGCCAATCCCACCCGGTCCAGGCCTGGCGCTGTGATGACTCATCCACTCTGCAGCCTCTCCCAGCCCACAGCCACCACCTCCCACCCAGCCGGCCAGACAGGAGCTTCTGGAGCTCACACACACCTCTCCGGGCTGGGGCAGGTGTTGAGGCCACTTTACTCACAGGGTCCCCTCCCATTTCTCACCTCCTGCTAGAGCCACCTGGGGAGGGGACCCTGCTCTTGCAATGTAGTCTCATCCTAGGGTCCCAGTGGGCAGCAGGGCCCACAGCTCTCGGGATCTATGTTTGACCCTAGAGGTGTGTGAGAAGCAGGAGCAGGGGTGGGGGGCATAGCCTAGGTCTGCCTTCCTGCCTGTCCTCAGCCGCCTCCACTAACCTTCGCCAACCAGGGCACTTGCTGCTTCCCTGTTCGCCTCCTTGGGAGCCTCTCAGGTGCTGTGGCTCCCCTCCCCATGAGGGCATTTTCCCTCTTTCTATCCTGGGGTCAAAGAGCGGTAGGGAATTAGAAGAATATGAATCACAGGAAGAATGAAAAATCACTGTTTTCACACGCCCTGCCAGGGCCCGGCTGCTGACATTGGCGGGGGGCGGGGGAGGGGGTTGGTGGTCCTGCTCATGGTCTCTGAGACTGGGGGGGCTGGTGGGGGTGTCACATGGTGTCACCACCAGGGCCTCCCCGAAGGGCTTCCTCTGGAGGAGACTCCATGCCAGGCCCCAGGGCTCGGGTCAGGGAGGGCTGGGGAGCTCAGGGGACACAAGGAGGCTGCTGACACCCCAGGGCTCTTCAGGGCCAAGGCTGCTGTCAGAAGGAATCAAGGTCCCTGTCTTCCCCCGCTCCTTCCTGTCAGCGCCCTCCCCACGGACCTCAGGAAAATCCTTCTGTGTCCCGCGGCCTCGGCAGAGCTGTGCTTCCCTGGTCTGCAGCCTTATCCCCCTGTTTGATGAGCCCTCTGGTGGTGAGTGGGAGGGCTGGGCCTCCAGTGTTGGTGTGGCTGTTGGTTGCCCTGTGGTGGGGCTGGCGGGGAGAACCCCAGGACTGGGTCACACGCAGGTGCCTGCTGAGGCCCAGCATGGGCTTTGGAAAACAGCCTGGCTGCACACTGTGGTCCAAGCAAGCCCTCCCTGGCGGCCCTGAGGAGAGCTCCGGTGGGGCCAGAGAAAGAACTCGGGTATTTGACCTGTCATTTGATGAGAGCTCTACTGAGTTCCTGAGTCTGTGCTGTGTGCCTGGGATTTTGCTGGATGCTTTAAATATAGTGTTGAGTTCAGTTCATGGTAACAGCCTGAGAGGTTAGAACTGGTATTGCCTCCATTTCACAGATAAGGAAACTGAGGCTCAAACGGGCAAAATATCAAGCCCAAGTTACAGGGCAAGATGGCAGTCGAGCCCACCCTGGAACCCGTGCAACCTGATGAAGTGACTGGAATGAGCAGCTTCTTGGAAGTAATCAGCACCAACATGGGCAGTGGTTTAAGGCAGCTTCGTTTCTTTGTTTGCACAGCAACCATTTGTTGAGGTTCCCTCTAGATTCCGGGCATTGAACTACTTGCCTGGGAGTGGAGGAACCTGTCTCCACCCTGGAGACCTGCAGAGATGTCCCCAGGCCCAGCAGAGTGTGGCCTGGTGCAGACTTGGGGACTGGATTGTTTCACAGTCATGGGAGGAGTCACAGTGGGGGGGCCTTGCGGGGCTGAAGAAGGGACTCTACCTGCCTCCCATTTTTGTGCACAATACGATCTTAGCAATTCCTGTCCTGCTCATTTGCATTTCATGACAGTTTGATATTTTGAGCAGAGGCTGGAGTCGTGTTTGTTCTTGCTTTGCCTGCGAAGCATTTGCTGAGAAGCGAGTGGTAAAGAAGATCTGCAAAGGGAATGTTCATTCTCATAGTGAGACTGGGCTTTTGCAGCCCCATTTGTGTGTTATAAGATGGGCACGAATGAAAACGCTCACTGGCAGCCCGCAGACTTTCTGTCCCAGCTTCCCCAGCACTCCCTTCACCTCCACCTCCGCTGTGATGTACAAGCCTCCTCCTGGAGGACTCAGAGAGACCTTCTACCCAGTCGTGTCAAAGGCTCCGAGAAGCCACAAAGCAGAGCCGGCTTGTGCCTGCCTCCAAGGCTTCACAACAGGCTCCTCCAGGCCTGCCTTCTCCTCACTGGGTGCTTAGGCGCCTTAGCTGGCAGAGCTTGGCTCAGAGGAAGAGGTGGTAACTTTCCTGACGGTTGGGCATAACGGATGAGAACCCAAGCAGCAGTTCGCCCCTGCCTGCCCTGGGAGGACCCCACTGCCTGGACCAGCCTCTCTGTCCTGCCCTGTCCTTCCACCTCGACATGGCCGAAGGTCACCTCTGCCCAGTAGCCGCAGGCCACCTGCCAAGGCTCACTGGTGTCCAGGGTCGAAGTCTGCCACAAAGAAAGCCAACTTTCATATTACCATGCAGAGCCTGCATCCTTTCTTATTTTCTATTCCAGAACAGAAACTTGGCTGCACCTTTGCATAAGCAAAAGGTGCATTACAATGTATTTCCCCAAACAAGAGAGCTGTTGGCCTCTCTCTGCACAGAGAAGCCCTGTGGCTTTGGACAGAGGTGAGTAGCTTCTCCCTGGCACACAGGAGGCCTCAGGAGGGCAGGGAGGGTGGGTAGGCTCTGGGGTGCTTGGCCTGGCCTTCGATCGCGGCAGGGCACCGCAGGCCCTGCTCCTGTTGCACTTTGGCCCGTTGCCTCTTGGTCCGCATTTCCCGGTTATTCTCTCGTTCACCCATTCAAAACTGTTTACTGAGCATCTACTGTGCGCTCAGCACTGCTAGGGACACAGCAGTGAGTGAGGAAGAGGCGTGCCTCCCGCTCAAGTGCAGAGTCCAGGATGGGAGCAACTGCTGTTTTTTTTAATTTATTTTTAACACCAAAAGCTTTTTGTATTGGGCTGTAGCCATTTAACAATGTTGGGATAGTTTTAGGTGAACAGTGAAGGAGCTCAGCCATACCTATACATGCATCCACTCTCCCCCAACCCCCTTCCCATCCAGGCTGGCACATAGCATTGAGCAGAATTCCATGTGCTATATAATAGATTTTTGTTGGTTACCCATTTTAAATATAGCAGTGTGTACATGACCTTCCCAAAGTCCTGAACTATTCCTTCCCCCTAGCAACTGTGGGTTCCTTTTCTAAGTCTGTGAGCCTCTTTCTGTTTTGTAAGTTCATTTGCATCATTTTTTCAAGCATTCCACCTGTAAGAGATGTCATATAACACTTCTCCTCTGTCTGACTTACTCCGCTCAGTATGACACTCTCTCAGTCCATCCATGTTGCTGCGAATGGCCTTATTTCTTTCTTTTTAATGGCTGAGTGATATTTCACTGTCTTCCTTATCCGTTCCTCTGTCGATGGACGTTTAGTTGTTTGCATGTCTTGTCTATCGTAAACAGTGCTGCACCGGGCCATATTTTTCTCCAGATACATGCCCAGGATTGCAGCATCATATGGTAGCTCTATTTTTAGTTTTTTAAGGAACCTCCACACTGTGCTGGGAGCAACTACTTTTACGGGCTCACTTTGAGCCGGGGATAGTTGTGCTGGGGGAAGAGCGCGAGGAACCGGAGGCACAGCAAGTGCCAAGGTCCCAGGGAAGGGTAGGACTTCCTGTTTAGCAAGCTCAGACTGGATCATTGTGAGCAAAGGGGGCAACCTGAGAAGCAGCAGCGGGCTTCCTCCCGTTGTACGGAGAAGGCCCTGGGCTGGGGTTGCGGGGCGCTCGCAGGGTGATAACTGCCCTCCTCCTTTGAAACACATTGATTGCCCTTTGCTTTCCTGGGTATTTCAAGAATCCAGAGGCTGGAGAGGGGATTACAGGTACGAACCATGGCACAAGCAGGAGAAGAAGGCAGAGCCGTCAGGAGTGAGGGTTCCTGAAGGAAAGTAGCTGAAGTTGAGCTTAGAGAAGCAAGCCAGGGCCACCTCTGAGAGGGCCCCACGTGCCAGGCTGAGGGCTGAGGGCTGTTCCTGAAAGCACTGGGGAGCCATTGAGGGTTTCAGGCAGAGGAAAGAGGAAGTCAGACCTTTTTGAATGGCAGCCACCATGAAGAATGATCCATGAGGGTGGGAGGTTGGGCGGGACATGGGGCGGGAAGGAACTGCTTCCTGTCTGCCTGTTGAGCAAGTGGAATGGGGGTCGGGGAGGAAGGAGTATTGGAAGGGAGATGTTGGGAAGCTGCCTCTGTCCTTGTGGCTTTTTGTGCCGTGTCCGTGAGCCCTCTGCTTGGCAGAACTATTGCCCCTGTGTCCCTGTTACTGAGGCTCATTCCCGGGGGTCTTCATGCCACAGTGGGCCCTGCTGGGAGCATCCTGTGGGGAATGGGGTACAGCTGACTTTGCAGGGCTGTGGCACTTTCACAATCCGCTGAAAAGTTGGCATGGCCCTGGGGGGCAGGGCAGGGCCCCCTCCTCAGCACAGCCAGCCTCCTCCATGCCCCACAAGCCCTGCATTCTGCTCTTTCTGGTCCTGATGAATCACAGCGTGGGCACTAGGAGCTGGACGCCAGAGGGGGACATGTTTGCAGGCGTGAGGGTTCGGTCACACCGCCTAATGGGCAAGAAGATATGCTCTGCCAGCTGGTCACTGCGGGGTTCCCACCCGCTGGGGGGTCTGCGGGGGCCGGGCCATCAGGAGGGCTTGGGAGTGGGGATCCAGGTTGGGGACCACCTTGAAGGTCCAGCAGCTGCCAAGAGGTGCCTGTGCTGTAGAGAGGGGCTGGGGCACACCCAGCTCAAAGCCCCGATTCCCAAAGAAGCAGGTTGTGTGGAACTGTGTCCCTGTGTGGAAGGGTGGAGGCTTTCTCGGAGAAATGGAGAAAGGTGCACCTCAGTGGTGGGCACCAGGGCAGGCAGGGCTGTGGCACCTCAAGAGCAGGCCTGGCTTCCTTTTTGGCTCCCTCCTGGGCAAACTCTGGACATGCCCTGTCTAGCTCCTCAGCAGTCCTGGAGGCCCAGTTGGTCTCCAAGGCCAGAGGCAGGGTGCCCAGCCCCACTGCCAGGAGCTGGTGGCTGGTGGGCAGCTCAGAAGATACAGCTGGGCCTTGTGCAGCAGCCCGACACCCCTGGCCCTGAGCGCCTGGCCCTCACCCCCAGCGGGAGGTGGGGCTTTGCCTCGCAGAGCTTGGCACCTCGTGGTGGAGGGTCTGGCCCCCTTCTGTCTGGAATCAGGAGTCAGGGTCAGACCCGCCCACTGTCCAAGAAGGACATAAGACCCCTTCCCCGAGATGAGAGTGGCCACCCTCAGCCCCAGTGGTGGGGCCAGGAGACAGGAGGGCCTTGATGGCAGGCTCTGGGCCAGCAACTGAGGCGGGGCCAGCCCTGCATCTCCTTCCTCCCTCGGGGGCCAGCCTCAGCTTCCTCATCTCTCAGGAGGGCTTGACACCCCTCCTTCTGGCCTCCAACAGCTATTGGGAGCATCAAAGGAGATAATTCTGTAAACTCAGCCCTGAATCCCTTCCGAACAGCAGGCTACCCTGCCACTGCCTTTGGGTCCCCAGGAGTAGCTATCTGAAGTTACCCAGACTTCGGGGACTGGATGTGACCCTGTCCCTTCCCAGGTCCCAGAGAGCAGGTTCAAGCTTTCTCTACTTTCATCTTCTTCCCAAGTATCTGAACTGTTTTCACTCAAAGCATGACCTGGGAGTCAGAAGTGAAGGGTGTAGAGTGAAGCTTGCCATTCACCCCTGTCTCTGCCCCCTCTCTCCTCTCGTGCCCACCCCTGCTCCCTGCCCTAGGGGCAGCGGAACCTCCCTGTATCACTACCTTCTTCTGTTCTACACCACAACTTTTGGTCAAACTCTGTGAGCCAAATTGGCCAGGCTCTGTTTGTGAGAGATAAAATGATACTTTGGAGACAGACAAAAAAAAAAAAAAACCAACAAAAACAACCTCTCTCTTAAGAAAAACTGACTTTTAGGGTTATTGTCTCACTGTGGACCAAAATGTCTAGGTCTGGTTTGACCCTCAAAGGTGGGCAAGGACATCCGGGCTTAGAGGGTGCTCACCCTGCCACTGCGACCTCCTGGGGGCTGCAGGGTGATATGGCTTAGCAGCAGTGACAACCACAGCTTTGCTGTTTTCACCAGGATCATTCCATCACATATGTGTGGAAGTCTAGTCCTCACAAAGCGAGTTGAGACTGTCATATTGTTTTAAGGAAGGGAAGGCCCAGCGTGGGTGAATTGGCTCCACCTTGCCAGTCATAGCTTTACCTTGTTGGCGTGTGCTGCAGTGAACATCCTATAGGCTATCGGTCATTGCTTCCCTGGAGGAAAGCCAGGTCGGGGCAGAGAAACAAATTATAATTGGGAAGTAGATTTGTGGGCAGGAGGCTTCCCACGAGGCCACATGTAGGGCTGGCTGGAGGTGTCCCAGGACCCCTCTGTGCCTCCCATTGGTGCCACAGCAAGGGTGATAGTGATCACCAGGCTCTTGGTCTAGCATGCCTCCACGTGCCTGCCCATCCCATCCATCGTGAGTCGATTTCACTTGCTAACTCTCAGATTTCCCAAAGGGTTTTCCTGCTGTTTGTGGGTAGTAATTTCCATTGCTCAGATAGAGATTCTAAAAGTTGGGATTCCGGGAGAGAAGGGCCCTGGCCTGAGATGACAGAGTGGGCGCTGGGAGGTGCATTTGGCGGGATCTGCTCCTCACCAGGGGAAGGTCAGCAGCCTCTGGGGTTTGGTCTGCGCACAGGGAGGGCCTGCACGAGTTTCGTGCCTCTCCACTGAGTGATGTGGATTTGTTCTCTTGACAAGTGTGTCCTGAGTATCTGCTGGGTGTGACTGCATCCTGAGTGCTGGAGGCACGCAGGGAAAATCCAGAGAGAACTCAGGAAGTAAAGGGCCCTGATGCTTGCTGGGAAGCAGATGAGATCTGGAGGCTGGACCTCCAGAAGAGTCAAGTTTGGTCAGGAAGTGAATGGATGAAGGGGGTGGTAGCGAGAGCGCTGTTCCAGGCGAGATCCTGAGAGTGTGTGAGAGTGGGCTCGGTGGGAGAGGGAGGCTTGGCTGGCCTTGAGCCCGGGGTTAACCATAACCAGTGTTTCTGGAAGGCCCTGCAGGCCATGCTGTGGGGAGGGGAGGTTCCTCACCTTCCTTGTGCCGTGGACTCCTCTGACTTCTGGTGAGGCCCACGGGTACCTGTTCAAATCATGTTTGCAAATGTGAAAAATAAAATACACGTGTGTACTAAGTCACTTCGATTGCATCCGACTCTTTGCGACCCGATGGACTGTAGCCCGCCAGGCTCCTCTGTCCATGGGGCTTCTCCAGGCAAGAATACTGGAGTGGGTTGCCATGCCCTCCTCCAAGGGATCTTCCCAACCCAGCGGATGGGTTCTTTACCACTAGCGCCACCTGGGAAGCCCAAAAAAGAAAGTACAAAATGATAAAACACAAAGGAAGCCCACTGTGTCAGCTGTAGTTCCCAAAACAGAACACAGAAAGCACCTTTGTGATACAGCAATATCTGTTCTTAATTAGCACATTAAAAATTAGATCTGGGGGTCATCTAAAATGGCTCCCCTTTCCAAGCTGTGATGAGTACAGATAATATTTCACAATCACCGGCAGCACCTGTGGAGTGATTTCTACCAGTGACAGTGCCAGGGCTGGCCCTTCTACCGGGGTCTGAGCCGTGCTCACCCTGGCAGAAAAGGCTGTGTTGCAGTTAACGGCTCCAGCATTTAGCGTGGGCAGTGTCCACATCCTAGTGTAGGCTCTAGCTGGAGATTCCCTGGGGTGGTCGGAGGGGCTGCTGAGGAGACAGGGGCAGTGTCCACTCAGTGGTTGGCTGTAAGGGGGCAGGAGGAGCAGAGGGAAAGCAAGGGGTTGATTCAGAGCTGATGGTAATGCCTGAGTATGAAGTGTGGCGAGGAGGAAGGGGTGGGGTGGGGTGCCCGGGTTCTGCCCTGGGGCTGAGCTGGTGGCGATGCCATTTACAAAGCCAGGGCTGGTCTGTGAGCCTGTGGTTTCTGCTGACATGTCCCTGGTTGTGTTTCAGGTCAACGAAATCTATCACGATGAGTCCTTGGGGGCCCACATCAATGTCGTCCTGGTGCGGATAATCCTGCTGAGCTACGGGAAGGTGAGTGGACACTGCAGGCTGGTGCCTTCCAGACTCACCAGGGCCCCCACCTCTGTGGGATGAATGGGGCCCTCCAGTGAGGCAAAGGCCCCCTTGAAAAGCCTTTATGTTGGCCAGAACCACCTTGCCTCTGCCCAGCTGCCCTGTGTTTCCTGTAAGAAACAAGGAACTTGTGAGCCGCCCCTACTCTCCTCTCAACCTCACTTTCTCTTTAAAAATTTAGGTTCAGGTTTGGTGAGACCAACAGCTCAGGAGGTGACTGCCTTGGAAAAGCTGGGTTTTACCCACAGTTTCTGGCCCTGCAGGGCCGCACAGGGAAGTGCCCGGGTTGGTCAGGAGGCCTGGGGGAGGAGAGGGAGACTGTGGGTGAGCCCCTCCATTGTGGCTTCCTCGGGAAGGACCAGGTTAATCACAGGTAAGCAGGCTTAGGATTGGCCAGTGTGAATCATCTCAGTGGGCTCTGGGGAACTAGGGCTGCCTCTGAGTGCCTGGTACCTGGCCCTTGGGGATTTGCTCTGGGGATAATGGGCTGGAGTGTGAGCGCCCGATGAAGGAGATGGCTGGGGGTGTGGACTCTGCATCGGTTGGTTTGCGTTTGAAGAGCGTATGCTTCAGAGTGAGCTCTTTACTGACTCTGGGAATTGGTTAACCCTGGCAGGGACAGTTCCGCCCAGGTCAGCAAGGCCCTGGATGTCAAAGCAGCAGAAACGCAAGGTTGAGATGTCCCTCAGTTTGACTCCTGCCTGTGTCTTCAGCCTGTGTCCTCTTCTCATGCCACGTAGCTGCTGTTCTCACTGAGCACTCTTGCCCTTCTTACACCCCTTTGCCGTCAGACTTGAAGCCTTTTTCCTATCAGCATGCACAGGTCTATGCAAGCAGGGTTAGGAAGCCCCCAGATGGAAAGATAATGGGGTGGCCTGAAAAGAGAGCTGGTGAGGAAGGAAGGAGCCTCGTGGTGCCAGGCCAGTGTGGACTGAGCCAGGCCTGTGCCAAGCAGCTTGGGAGCACTTTACATGAAATTAACTCAATCCAAGGACAGAGGAGGAGGTGGAGCTATGATGATCCCATTTCACAAGTAAGGACTTGTGAAACTTACGCTAAGGTTTAAGGCAGTTCAGTGGTGTGAGTAGCTAGTGGCATCTGGCTCCTTAGGAGTCCAGCTTCTCACCCTGGCGGCCAAATTCTGGAATCCGTAGTCTGACCTCACTCAGTATGAATAAAGTCAAGTCATATTAAGATGAAGCCGAGGCACATCAGGCAGAGTAATTATGTGGAGGGTTAAGTCTTTTACTCAGAGGCAGAGTCTTAGTCTCACAAAATGAAATTGAACTGCACACCACATACAAGGCCTGCGGTACCGAAACGACAACGAAGGACTCTGTGATTGGACAAACTCCAGCAATGCTGGACCTTGAGCCCACTTTTCCTGCCTTGGGGAGTGTGTTACTCTATGATGATCCAAGTGACCACTGCGGAGGACGGTAGTCATGGTCCCTCAATGTCCCAAGGACAGCGTAAAATGCGCCAAAGCAGACTGTCAGAACAAGGGGGAAATCGGCAAAAAACCTAAGTGCAGGAGTCTTTCGTACCCTTTCCAAGACCTTTAACAGATTACATTTTTAAAGGCACAGGAGTTTCAAATAATACAATGCTCATTTGCCTGGAGCATCCCAGGGACGGGGGAGCCTCGTGGGCTGCCGTCTATGGGGTCGCAGAGTCACACGCGACTGGAGTGACTTAGCAGCGGCAGCAGCATGCTTAGTTGCTCAGTCGTGTCCAGCTCTGCAACCCCATGGGCTATAGCCCACCAGGCTTCTCTGTCCATGGAGTTTTCCCTAGCAAGAATATTGGAGTGGGTTGCCATTTCTTCCTCCACGGTTTCTTCCCAACCCAGGAATTGGACCCAACGTCTCCTACATTGCAGGCGAATTCCTTACCACTGAGCTGCCTGGGAAGCACAAATAGTATAATGGGTAAAGTTAAATTAGTTATATCATCTTTTCCCCTTGCTATACCTATGAAAGATATGCCTTCTTTTTGAGGAATCATAGAACACTTAACAATGATAAATGTACTTTAGGTCTTAAAGTTTTAGTGAATTTCATACAGCAAAAATTATTTGGACTATACTCAGTGCTCTAAAACTAGATGGAGGAAAGGGATATATAAAAAGAATAAGTCAAGTCTCTCTGAAAAAAAACAAATCTCCTGGGAAGAATACTGTTAGAGCCTCAATTGCAGACTATTGGGAAAACCAATCAAAGTGAGAGTTCAGTTCAGTTCAGTTCAGTCGCTCAGTCGTGTCCGACTCTTTGCAACCCCATGAACCGCAGCCTGCCAGGCCTCCCTGTCCATCACCAACTCCCGGAGTTCACCCAAACTCATGTCCATCGAGTCAGTGATGCCATCCAGCCATCTCATCCTCTGTCGTCCCCTTTTCCTCCTGCCCCCAATCCCTCCCAGCATCAGAGTCTTTTCCAATGAGTCAACTCTTCACATGAGGTGGCCAAAGTCCTGGAGTTTCAGCTTTAGCATCAGTCCTTCCAATGAACACCCAGGACTGATCTCCTTTAGAATGGACTGTTTGGATCTCCTTGCAGAATACTACAGATCAAAACCTGTGGAGTGTGGCCAAAGCTGTATTCAGAGGCAGGCGCCTTCCAAGATCACACTGAGCAAATGAAAACAAGTTAACCCTCTATTCAAGTCAGTGAGTTAGAACAGGTGTTAACAACAACCCAAACCCCAAAACCTAAGGAAAGTAAAAATAAGGAAATAGTTTAGAAAAAGGCAAAAATCAATAAAGTAGAAAGTAACAATAGGGCCCATCGAGAAGCAAGCCTTGGGAAAAGCAAACCTTTGGCATATTTAGTCTAGAAAAAAGCGAGGAAGCATAAACTAAAAGATCAGAAAGCATGCGTACAATGCAGCCCACAGTGGGGTGCTTTTCCTGGCTGCAGGGAAAGCTTTGGGGGCAGTTGCTGCCCTATACTCGGCTGTTGGGAGATCTCTGCCTGGGCCTTTTCCCTACCCCTCCACCCTGACACCCAGTGGTGGTCTGTGAAGGAGGGGCGTGCACACCTTCCTCTGCAGGTAAGCAGGCAGTTTGTGGCAGGGTGGTACATTCTAGGCAAGCAGGCACAGCATACAGCGGGGTAAGGCTAGGGTGACCCACGCCCAGTGATACAGTTCCAGCCTCCGTTTGCTGACACAGGGCTTTGGAACGTCTGATGGGACTTGGGCATCCCCGTAAGAGCAGTTATCAACATGTTCCCTGTTCCCCCCCCCATCCCCCTCCTCAGCCGGGTTCCCCTTTCCTGGCCTGAGACCCCTCATTAGCATCCTTTAGCATCTGAGGAACTTTGAGGCTGGTAGCATGAGGGACGGGCATGATTATATCCAGCCCCCTCCCCACTTTTTGCCTCTGCAGAGGACAGTGGGTAGGAAGAGGAGAAGAGCTACCAAGTGGTCAGGGCACTAAAAGGAAAAACTGGAGGGTTGTGTGTGGTTACCTGCTTACCAGTGCTGGTGACGTTTTGGTTCTTATTTGGCCTGGGAACTGTCTGTCTCCTTCCCAATGTTGATTACTCCATGGAACAAAGCCTTGGTTATTTTAACTGCTTCGTGACAGGCTTTGTGCTAAATTGTCCCCACCCAAAGATGTTTCTTCTTGTTTTTCTTTCCTTAAGTATCTCACACAGGTAGAAACCTGGTCGAAACCAGTAGAAAACCTGAAGGTAAGATTTTGAGAAACTCTGGGTCAGGGACCCAGAAGATCTTGGGAAATTCAGGATTTCTTGGGGAAATGGGAAACCCCATAATCATGTGGGGACTCAAGTGCTTCACTGTTTTCAAAGTTATCTTAAAATTACCTCTAAATAGAGAATCAGATAACCTGTTTTTGCCAGTATATTTTATTCATTTGCAAGGAATTGATAAGCAAAGATAATGCAATATCGTATAAACAACTTCAAAATATATATATGTTCTAAAGTCCACCCAATTTCTCTTTCAGGCCAATATGATTCCTACATGCAAAGTTGCCAAAGGTAGCATATCTAAGACAAAGTACAGACCTGTTTCACTTCTAAAAATAGATGTAAAAAATCCTGAGGCTTTAAGCCTTTCATTCAACAATGCATAAAGAGAAATTCCCCTTATGATTAAATAGGGTTTATTATAGGAAGGTGATGATTGTTTAATATCAGAAAGTCTGTTCATGTAATTTGTCACATCTGTTCACCTAAGGACAAAGCTCATCATCTAACAAGCATTTTTTGAGGGGTTTTGTGCGTCACGTGCTGTCGTGTTTCACTGTCATGATCCCGGACCTCAGGGGCTGCTCTGGAGTGGAGGTGCAGACAGGGAAACAGTTATAACGGAGGGCTCAGAGACTGGGCAGGGGAAAGGTGGGGCAGGCAGTCCTTCCTTAGAGGTCAAGGCAGGTGACTGGAGGCAGTGACTTTTCAGCCACAGTGAAAAAGGGGATGAACCAGCACAGGGATGTTTCAAGTTAAAGGCAGGAAGAGAGCAGGCTGTGGGAGGAACAGGGTGCAGCTGACTCAGACTGAAGGGGACAGTGCAAGATGGGAAAACAGCAGAAGTTGGTGCTGAAGAAGCTAGCTGGAAGGAGCGGATCCTGAGTTCTCTGTACCTCCTGCCAAGGGGGTTGGTTTTCTCACTAGGGCAGTTTCTAGCAGGAGAGTAACACGATCCGATTTGCATTTCTAAGAAGATGCCCAGGCTCCAATGTGCAGAATGGCCGTGGGAGTGGTGGCTTGAGAGAAAGTGGGCAGCGTCAAAGGGAGGACTGTCGTGGGCTGTCCTGGGACCATAGCCACAGAGAAGGGAGAGAATTTTAGGAGGCCACCAGGAGGGGATGGGTGCTACGTGGATGAAGGTGAAAGGACACTGAGCTTGTGCCTTGGGCAGCCTGCTAGGTGATGAGGCGGCCCCTGAGGTGGAAAGCACAGGAGGGGACGAGGCACGTGGGGGAGAAAGGCAGCGAGCTCAGAGATGTGTTGGGTCTGGGGCGCCTTGTGCCATTCCAGAAGAGCCAGCCAGGGAGACACTGGCATGCGGGGCTGAAGCCTGGAGAGCAGAGGGGTGCATCCTTTGCAAAGGTATGGGTGGGGTGCACAGGGGAGCCCCCCGAGTCTGGGGCACATGACTAAGCCCAGGAACCCCTGCTGAAGGCACCAGCAGGGCAAGGAGCCGGATCAGCTCCTTGGGAGCTGAGAGGGTGAGAACTGGTAACAGATGGTAACATCACAACCCAAATTTTATTTAAAGGTAGAAAAAGAAGCACATTGTCCCTAAAAGTGTTCTGCATTGCTAATTCTTAGGATGTTCTTAGATGTTTGCATAGGAGAATAGAGGGGTTCCATGGTCAAATGAGTCTGGGAAAGGCCTATATGACAAAGTAAAACAGGTGTTTCTGACAACAAAATTTCTCAGAGACTTTACTATGAAAATGTGCAGGGTGAAACTCTTAAGAGGTGGGTCAAACAGGTTTCTCAAAATTCTTTCTCAACAGAACCCTTTTCCTCATGGAATCAATGTTCTACAGAATTTGCTTTGGGAAATACTGCCCTTATGAGACAGTTACAGTAAAATGGGCAACAAGAAAGAGACACATAACTTTGTTATTGAGGTTTTGGAAATTCTCAGTTCAGTTCAAATCAGTTGCTCAGTCATGTCCGACTCTTTGTGACCCCATGGACCACAGCATGCCAGGCCTCGCTGTCCATCACCAACTCCCGGAGCCCACCCAAAACCCATGTCCATTGAGTTGGTGATGCCATTCAACCATCTCATCCTTTATCATCCCCTTCTCCTCCCGCCTTCAATCTTTCCCAGCATCAGGGTCTTTTCAAATGAGTCAGTTCTTCACATCAGGTGGCCAAAATACTGGAGTTTCAGCTTCAACATCAGTCCTTCCAAAGAACACCCAGGACTGATCTCCTTTAGAATGGACTGGTTTGATCTCCTTGCAGGCCAAGGGACTCTCGAGAGTCTTCTCCAACACCACAGTTCAAAAGCATCAATTCTTCGGCGCTCAGCTTTCTTTATAGTCCAACTCTCACATCCATACATGACTACTGGAAAAACCATAGCCTTGACTAGATGGACCTTTATTGGCAAAGTAATGCTTTTTAATATGCTGTCTGGGTTGGTCATAACTTTCCTTCCAAGGAGTAAGCGTCTTTTAATTTCATGGCTGCAATCACCATAAAGTCAGCCACTGTTTCGACTATTTCTCCATCTATTTGCCATGAAGTGATGGGACCGGATACCATGATCTTAGTTTTCTGAATGTTGAGCTTTAAGCCAACTTTTTCACTCTCCTCTTTCATTTTCATCAAGAGGCTCTTTAGTTCTTCTTCACTTTCTGCCATAATATCATATGACATGAAACCAGTATCCAAGGAGAGTAGATAATATTACAATTGTTTGCTGATACTTATGTGCCTGGAAAACTCCAGGCACAAAAAAATCCATTGGAAAACTTTTAGGGTTAAGAAAGGAGTTTAGTGACATGGCCAAATATAAGATAATTACACAAAGCCTAATCATTTCTGTGTAAACTCACAATGTGCCGGTGTGTGCATGCCTGCATGCTAAGTTGCTTCAGTTGTGTCTGACTCTTTGCGACCCTGTGGACTGTAGCCCACCAGGCTCCTCTATCTATGGGATTCTCCAGGTAAGAATATTGGAATGGGTTGCCATGCCCTTTTCCAGGGGGTCTTCCTGACCCAGGGATCCAACCGTCATCTCTACCTGCATTGACAGGTGGGTTCTTTACCATTAGTGCACCTGGGAAGCCCTACAATGCCCTGGTAGTAAAGATACCAGGGAAAGAAAAGTTCCGTTTAGAATAGTAACCAAAAATATAAAATATCTGGCCTAGTCCTAACAAGACCATGTAAGACCTACATATAGAAAGAAAATTGCACATTGTTAATGGGGCTTCCCTGGTAGCTCAGCTGGTGAAGAATCTGCCTGAAATGGAGGAGACCCCAGTTCGATTCCTGGGTTGGGAAGATCCCCTGGAGAAGGGACAGGCTGCCCACTCCAGTATTCTTGGGCTTCCCTGGTGGCTCAGACAGGAAAGAATCCACCTGCAATATAGGAGCCTTGGGTTCGATCCCTGGGTTGTGAAGATCCCCTGGAGGAGGGCATGGGACCCACTCCAGTATTCTGGCTTGGAGAATCCCATGGACAT
This sequence comes from Oryx dammah, assembly GCF_014754425.2. Lineage (NCBI taxonomy): Eukaryota > Metazoa > Chordata > Mammalia > Artiodactyla > Bovidae > Oryx > Oryx dammah. The sequence goes on along the minus strand of NW_024070189.1, from coordinate 105,319,049 downwards.
AGGAGCCTGGCGGGCTACAGTTCATGGGATCACAAAGAGTTGGACATGACTGAGCAACTAAGCACAGTGATAGGAAAAAAATAAAAATACACAAAGAGACATATGCTGTTCCTTATGGGAATACTGGGCATTGTGGTAATGTTGATTTTTCCCTAGATTAATAATTGGAAACTTGATGAAATGATTCTGAGATTCATCTACAACCATAAACATTCATGAATGGCCGGGAAAACCTTGAAAGCCAAGCAGATAAAAAGGATTTACTACAAACACCTTGTAAAGCAAAAATAAGTAAAATCATACTATATTCGCATAAATGTTAACAGATCAACTGAATAAAATATATAACTGAAAATACCTCTCAAATAAAATGTGATAATATAAATGGAATGGTTATTAACTGTTAGAATAAATATATGATAAATAGTAAATTAAATATATCAGATGATAAATATATACCAATAAAATTCAGCTAATTAAATCATACAAATCAAGAAGAAAATATTCATTGTCAAGGGATTCTTAAGTGAAAATACAGTAGAAAGGATTGTAAAGGGGAAGACAGATATATTTGAGTATTTAAAATATAAAATTGTCAAAAAACACCATCAAAAGGCAAACCACAATGAGGAAAAGCATTTGCAATATGGAAAAATACTCTGATATATGAAGAGTCCTAGGAAAAACAGACTTGGCAATTGACATAAGCAATTAACTAAAGAAAAAATACATGTTGCAAAAAAGAGAAAATATTGAGCTTTACCATTAATCAATAAGTAAATAAAATGGTTTACCATTTTAAAAGCATCTAAAGATTTACTGCTGGTTTGGGTGAATGCAGCAGTACACTCTTCCATTTTCAAGTGTAAATGTGCACACATTTCTAGAAGGAAATGTGACAGTCGGTCGCTTCCCTTTAAAAGGTTCTTCATGTTTGCCCCCAGTCATTCATTCCTTTCTGCGATTCTATTCTAAAGCAGTTAACAGCCTTGTGCATGAAGTTTTAGGCCTAAGCCAAAGGTCATGGCCTTATTGCTAAGTGAAAACAACTGGAAACAATCTAAACTGTCTGCCCATAAGGGTCTAGTTACGTAAATTACAGCACATCTCTGTGGTGGATTATTCAGTTCAGTTCAGTTCAATCGCTCAGTCGTGTCCGACTCTTTGCAACCCCATGAACCGCAGCATGCCAGGCCTCCCTGTCCATCACCAACATCCAGAGTCCACCCAAACCCACATCCATTGAGTCGGTGATGCCATCCAACCATCTCATCCTCTGTCATCCCCTTCTCCTCCTGCCCTCAATCTTTCCCAGCATCAGGGTCTTTTCCAATGAGTCAACTCTTCACATCAGGTGGCCAAATTTATGGAGTTTCAGCTTCAGCATCAGTCCTTCCAATGAACACCCAGGACTAGATCTCCTTTAGGATGGACTGGTTGGATCTCCTTGCAGTCCAAGGGACTTTCAAGAATCTTCTCCAACACCACAGTTCAAAAGCATCAGTTCTTCGGTGTTCAGCTTTCTTTATAGTCCAACTCTCACATCCATACATGACCACTGGAGAACCATAGCCTTGATTAAACAGACCTTTGTTGACAAAGTGATGTCTCTGCTTTTTAATATGCTATCTAGGTTGGTCATAACTTTCCTTCCAAGGAGTAAGTGTCTTTTAATTTCATGGCTGCAGTCACCATCTGCAGTGATTTTGGAGTCCAGAAAAATAGTCACTATTTCCACTGTTTCCCCATGTATTTGCCATGAAGTGATGAGACCAGATGCCATGATCTTTGTTTTCTGAATGTTGAGCTTTAAGCCAACTTTTTCACTCTCCTCTTTCACTTTCATCAAGAGGCTCTTGAGTTCTTCTTCACTTTCTGCCATAAGGGTGGTGTCATCTGCATATCTGAGGTTATTGATATTTCTCCTGGCAATCTTGATTCCAGCTTGTGTTTCTTCCAGCCCAGCGTTTCTCATGATGTACTCTGCATAGAAGTTAAATAAGTAAGGTGACAATATACAGCCTTGATGTACTCCTTTTCCTATTTGGAACCAGTCTGTTGTTCCATTTTCCTATTTGGAACCAGTCTGTTGTTTCCTGACCTGCATATAGGTTTCTCAAGAGGCAGGTCAGGTGGTCTGGTATTCCCATCTCTTTCAGAGTTTTCCACAGTTTATTGTGATCCACACATTCAAAGGCTTTGGCATAGTCCAATAAAGCAGAAATAGATGTTCTTCTGGAACTCTCTTGCTTTTTCAGTGGTGGGTTATTAGACTAGCAATAAATCCCGTTTTCAAAGCATGTGTAAGGGCTTTGGCAAATGGTTACATAAAGTCAAGTTGGTTTGTTTTTGGGGAAAGAAGGATATAAGCTTCCAGTATTATGATATCAATTTTGTGTACAAATTATACCAGAAGGGACTGAAGGAATACATAGAATGTGAACAGTGCTTATCTCCGGATAGTAGGTCATGGATTTTTATTTTCTTCCTTCTGCTTTTCTGGATTTTCTTAATGCATCATGATAAGGACGTTTCTTTAATACTTGCGGGTTTCTTTTATACACTTATAGCACATTTTTAACTATGGAAAAATGGTTTTTTTTTTTAAAAGCAATAATTTTAAAATGAAGAGTCCAAGTATTTCTGTTTAACTGAACGCTAGCACCTGGGGAAGGGTCTCTAGTGGCGTGCCGCAAGCGTCGTGTCCAGCATTCTATTTCTGATTTGAAGGAGGATGCAGGAAGGACTTCACGCTTTACTTGGCACCTCTTCTCTGTGATGGCTTGGAGGTAGTGGAGAGGCCTCAGTTCTTCCGCCCTGTGGGCAATCTTGCCTTTCCTGGGCCTGGGCCTGGGACCTCTGTCGCCTGAGTGTCTGTGGAAACTTCGGGCAAGCCACCTCGGCTAGAGGGGGCTGCAGGCTGCCACCAGTGAGGTCAGGTGATGAGGTGTGGCAGGGCCCGCCCTCGTGGCCACGGCCAGACTGGCCACCGCTCCTTACGTTCCACCCTGTCGGGAGGGGTTCTGCTTTGCCTGGGCCATGTTGATACCCTCGGAGTCCCCCACAGGCAGAGTGAGGGTACGGGGAGTGGGCACGGGCCCCTGTGACGCTGCAGCCTCCTCTTTCTGGGTATGGTGTGGGGAGGGCAGGCCATGGGGCTGACCGGAGCCCCTGGGCAACGAGATAGATGGCTGCAGCCCACCTGGGCAGTGGGACAGCTCCGGCGAGCCCGGGACGGATGCAGTGAGGAGTGAGAGGGCGCAGGGGGACCGAGGTCCCTGCTCACTTTCCTGACTTCCTGCTGGGAAGCTAGGAATCCGTGGTGGTGAGGTGACGAGAAGGGAGAAAGTGGAGCTCGATGCGTGCTTGTGGCAGAGCGCAGACTGCACCCGCTGTCCCCTAGCAGGGCGCAGCTGAGCAGACTCAGATCTCTGCCACAGAGTTCAGAGGGGTCAGGATAGAGGACATGCCAGGATGTAGAGTTAGATCCCTGTATCCATCTGCAGCCCCCAAGCCTGGCCAGAAAGGACAAGATGCTGCTGCCCCTCCGCCTGGGCCCGGGGGCGGAGCGGGGCCCAGCCGTCTCCTGCAGCCCAGCCTCCCCCATGCCATGCCCCATGCCCTGCCCGCCGCCCCCACCTCCACACCCCTCCTGTTCGCAGGAAGCCACGGGGGAGGCTGCCGCCCCTCAGAACCTGTGTGTCCTGCAGGGTTCCAGAAAGTTACAGGGCCAGACTCGGGCCTCCTCTGCAAGTTGTGGGATTGTAAGAGGCAAGCGGGGTCCAAGGTGAGGATCTCACTTTCCCCAGGGAGGACACGCTGCAGAAACACAGGCGGGGGGGATAGGAGAGTCAGGAGGACATGGCTGGCCGACCACGTCCAGGGAGGCCGGTGCTGGACAGACATCGGGTGCAGAGGGGCTGCGGCTCTGGAGTGGGCGCACCTCGCATGGGAGCCCGGGGACAGTGTGGGATGCTTGGCTGTGGGCTCAGGGGCAACACCCTAGGGAAAGGAGGTGTCACTCCACGGACCTGAAGCTATCGAGCAGGAAGTCTACAGTGACGGTCCCTGCAGAGTGCGTGCCAGGGCCAAGGGTGCCAGGCCAGACAGACAGAACGCCTCGGAGCCGGGGGTCACACCACTGGCCAGCATTTCTGTAAGCACATCTAAAAAGAATAACTGGAAAAGGGAAATGGGACAAAACCAGATTATTCATGAATACCAGCCCTGACTTTTTATTATTAAATTCCATAGACATAAAGTCGCTCCATCAAACTGCTATGAAAGTTTCCCATTTCTGTACTTATCTCATTGTGGGCAATATCAGTTTGTGCCCACCAGCCACAGACTCCACTTGGCAGAGTGCTGGGGGTAAGGCCCTGTTTCCAAGGCTCTCAGGGACCTCAGGAAGTGGGAGGACCCGTCTCTTGGGCATATGGATCCTGGGATGTGCCTGCCCCCAGGCCTGGGGCACCAGCTTCCCATGAGTCCACCAGGAAACAAGGTGGTTTTGGAGTGGTGAGCACCACGAAGGAGACAGGACATCGGGTGTCCTGGGTGGGGTGACCAGAGGGGACTGCCTGGCTGGCACTCGTGTACAGGGAATGAGCTCTGCTTGTTGCAGGAAAAGCCAGGAAGGGCTTCTGGACGAGAGTCACAAATAGAGTTTGGCTCCCAAGGAGAATGGATTCCAATGAGCTGCTCTTAAAGGAGCCACGTGCTTCCTGACAATGAGTGAGGCCCTGTCCCTGTGAGGCTTGAAGCACAGAAAGGCCAAGGGGACTGCAGGCTGACCCCTGCCAGGAGAGGGCCCTAAGCTGTGTCTTCCAAGGTCTGTGGAGTCAGGGCAAGGGGGTGGGTCTGGGAGCAGTGAGAGCGAGACCCAGACTTGGGGCAGAAAGTGGCCTGGGTATTCAGATTCTGCTATTCATTCCAAGCTGTGATGGAAGTAGACCAGCTTCCCTGCCCTCTGCTCCCCTTGCACCTGTCCCCAGGCCCCACCGAGGGCCCCGCTGGGGATAAAATCGGGAGTGCTTGTGCAAAGGACATGTTGTTTGTCTTCCAGCTTAGGAGGAGCCTCTGAGTTATCTCAAGTTTTTCCTAAAACAACATTTTTCTCCATTTCTTAAAAAAAAAAAAAAAACTCAGCAGAAGAAAAGAGATTATCTTATTTTATACAATATGCCATCAGCCAGGGAGCAGAACATCAGCAATGCTTGAGGGTTGCATAGCAACTGGCTTTTCAATTGATTTTTTTGAGAAGGAACCAAAGCTACTGAACTGTTCTCATTTTAAATATTTCCTAAGATGATGAAAATCAAAGCAAATGGAAATCAGAGACTTGGGGACAATTAAAGAACATAAGGTATCTTGTTGTGAAAGACCAGGTCAAGACAAAGTATGGAACGCTCCTAGGAATTTTTCAGCATTAGAACAGAAGGGTCGGAGGAATTCTGACTGTGAATCTCTCAGGGGAAGGCAAGAGAAGAAAATGCTGGGGCAGGGATCAGCGTTCAAGGGGCCGGTGCCACCGCCCTCTTCCTGCATATGCCAGGCCATTGCCGACCTGATATGGACCTCTGCCTCCCTGACTGTGTGGGGGCTGTGTAGGGGATTCAGACATCCCAGGGACAGCTCCCTGGTTTCCTCAGAGTGAGGAAACCCCCAACCCCCAACCGCTTGGCTCCAGGCCTGGTGCCCAGCCCCTGGCCATTATGGCCCACCTCCTGAGCCAGAGTCTCCAGGGTCCAGAGAAGAACAGGAAGCATTGGAGACAGATGTGCCCTACAGGCTTGAGCTGGGAAGGTTCACTTGAAGAGTCTTGAGCTGGCAGCTTGGCTCTCTCTGGGAATAGACTCCCAGCCTCTGGGAGGATGTCTGGAATGTGCCTTGATGATCCGGGAGTCCTGAGGAGAGAAAAATGGATCACACCTTCTGGCCCTCAGTGATGTTAGGAGTGTGGATGCCTGTGGTGAGGTTGGAGCTCCAGGTACTCCCTGGCACCCCAGAGCAGCCTGGAGAAGACCCGCAGCTTGGTGCTGATTCTGGCCCCTCTTGGTCCTTTTGGGTCATTTACCATCGCTGAGCCTTAGGGCCCCCTGCAAAGTGAGCGCACACCAGCAATGGCAGCAGGGGCGAGGCTTCCTGCAAGTCTCAGCCTGCAGCGCGCTCTCTGGGTTGGGTCCTGTCTGCAGCCCCTTGTGTGACTTCACTCACCTTACCCTACCCTCACAGCAGCTCTCTGGGGCTCTTACCTCACCACCCACCCCACCCTACCCACCCCCCGCCCCCTCCCCGAGAGGACAGGTGAGGACTGCCGAAGTCACACAACGGGGGAGCAAGCGGCTTTGCTCAGGGAGGCTGGGTTGGGCTGTTTTTCCACAGGGCTCCTTGGGTTTGCTCCCCTTGGGGGTTTCCCATGGCAGGGTTCCCCCCTCAGAGGGCGAGTTTGCAGCTCCCCACCTTGGAGATGCTCCTGACATCCAGCAGGAAGAAGTCAGGATACTGCTCAACATCGTTCAGTGCGCAGACTGGCCCGCTCCGCAGAGAATTTCCTGCCTTGCATTTTAGCAGTGCCGAGGTTGAGAAGGGAGCTCTGCTTTCTTGAACCCAGCAGATCTGGACTCCACTCTGTGCACGCGGTCCTGTGCTTATTTGGGAGGGCGGGTTTGCGGGGTGGCGGTGGGGGAGACCCTCTGGGGTCAGAGCAGTTGAGAAGCTTTCGGTTGGCTCCCGCTGGATGACAGTATTGAAGATGCTGATCGCCGTGGCCGGAAGCGCCTGAGCTCCCAGCTGTACGCTGCGGTTGGGGAGGGGGCGCCCGGGACAGTGAAGCAGGGACCATGTCCAGGGGCACAGGGCCGATGACAGCGAAGCAGGCTTCCACCCCCAGGGCGCGCAGCTGCCTGGGGAGCCGCACCATCACTCGCAGGTGCCTTGGTGGGTGGGATTGGTGATCTGAGGGATTCCCTGATACATCCTGGCACCTGCGGAGCCTCCGCGCTGCTGGTCCCCCTTTTCTCCTGTCTCCTTGACTAAAGGAGGTAAGAGCATAAATAATTCAGCTCATTCTAGGGCAAACAATGGAGATGTCAGAGAGCAGAGATTGGGACAGAACTTTCTGCAGAAGTCTTAATTGATTTGTTTAATGTGGGACCCCAGAGGCTGGCTGGGGCCTCCGTGGTTCCGTTTGAGCCGGTGGCCTGCGGTCTCAGGAGCCCCAGCCCTTCGATCCTGGCGCAGGAGGCTCCCTCTGCTGTTCCTGCGGCAGCGGCGCCACCTGGTGGCCACCTCGGCTCTCGCCCTTCCTTTCGTGTCCTGCCTGCAGAGGGGTGATATGGCCCCGCACCACAGAACGCCTTCAGAGGTGGCGTGGCTTCCAGACGCCCCTCCGAGGCATTTTATTTGTATGTATTGCATCCCTAGAAAAAGAATCCAAAGATTTGTTTCTTCCTGTGTGCTTTCGTCTCGCTTCTTCTTGGTCTCTGATGCCCGCGGAGGTTGTCAGGACAGTGAAACCAAGCTGACGGGGTGGGAGCAGGTTATTCTGCCGTTTTTCTAGACCCGTGAGGTGCGCATCAAATCTGAGGCTGACTGCTCCACACTTATTCAGCCTGCCTGTGAAGCTCACAGCTTTCCCAGCTCTGTGAACCTCAGTGATGTCAAGTTCGCCAAAGTGACCATCCTTCATCATCACAGTTAGAAGCCCGGCGATGACTTTGGAGCATGGCCTGATGGGCACCTGGCGTTTGCCTCTCTTTTCAGCGCTGTTGATATTCTTCGGCGCATCAGCCCGGACAGCCACACCCACTATTGTGGAGGCCCGGAAAGACTGCGGGATCGCCATCACTTCTGAAAGACAGACACGTCTCTGGTCCTTGCTTGGATAGGTCTCCATGTGCTGCGTGATACGTGGCGAAGATACGGGATGGAGGGCTGTGAGTGGGATTCACGTGGCAAAGCCGTGTGCGGAGAACCCACCAGAGCCCGAGTGACCCCTGTGGGGTCCAGACCTCCCTCCCGGGCCCTCTGCCTGGACAGCTCTGTCTGTGAAGAGCTCTTCAAGGCAGGCAGAACCTACAGGAAGGCCGGCAGCTCTCAGGAAGGAGGAGAAGTAGGCCAAGGAAGGGTTGAGTCTGGTGCAATCTTCTGCCTCGAAGCTCATGGGTGGTTGTTTGGGGGTGGGGGTTGCCTCTGGGTAAGCCTACTTCACCTGGTGTTGAGCCTCCGAACCACTGACCTTACTTGAATCCCCAGCCGTCTCTAAACTATTCCCCCAGGAGCTGCACCTGAGAAGCAGCAGAGCTCCCCGAAGGAAAATTGCTGACCTTTTACCAAGGAGGAAACCTGGGCCCAGAAAGATCATCCCTGGCCTGTGTCCCAGGGCAGTGCACGTGAGGGGTCCTCTCCTGCGCCTCCTCCACAAGCTCCGTGGCCAGAAACCATGCTTCCTCCCCTGCCAGCTGGTCTGCTCATCTCCTGCCACCTCACGGTCCTGACTGTGTCCTCTCTCCTCACTGACTCGGCTCTTTCTAAAATGCACGTGGGTCTGGCACCTGCCGCACAGCACGAGGCACAGTGCCCCCCCCGAGCTCTCCAGGCCAGCACGGAGGAGGATACCAGCCCTTAATTCCTTGAGAATGGCCAGAACCTTGGGAGAACTGGGACGTGGGCAAAGAAACAGGAAGTCCAAGCAGCTCCAGACTGTGGATGTCAGACACTGACGTCACCTTCCTCCAGGCCCCATCTGGGCTGCAAGTTCCCAGGACCCAGCACACAGCCGCTGCTTTTTTGTGATCTGCCTCTTCAGGGCCACCTCGTCCTGGTAGAACCCCTCTGAGCCCTTCCTTCTGCCCCTCCCCTTGGGGAGTCTCCTCGGAAACCAAAAGCAGGGAGAGAGTCCCAGACACCTTCTGCTCTGGGTCCCGTGGCACGGACCCCTGTGGTCCTGGAGAACAGAAGTGATGGGCTGCTTCTTGGAGTGGAGGAAGGGAAGACAAGGCAAGAACAAAATGCAAATCAATACTTCAGTAAATTATCCTGCCACAGCAGTGAGATCACAGTGGTTGCTGAGAGGGGCTAGGAACCTGGGCTGAATCCAAGGGCCTGGTGTCTGGGAGGCAGGAGGCGCTGACCAGCAAGCCAGTGTTGGGTCCAGCCCGGAAGGGCCTTTATTCCAAGGTTCCTTACCCAGTGACGTGAGGGATGTGTTTTCTTTGGTCCACAGAACCTCTTTGTGGGTTTCACAGGTGGCTCAGATGGCAAGAATCCGTCTGCAATGCAGGAGACCCAGGTTTGATCCCCGGGTCAGGAAGACCCCCTGGAGAAGGGAGTGGCAACCCCCTCCAGTATTCTTGCCTAGAAAACTCCTTGGACAGAGGATCCTGGTGGGCTCTAATCCTTGGGGTCGCAAAGAGTCGGACATGACCGAGCAACTTACACCCACACACACACGCACACACACACACACTTCTTTGTAAAATGTAAAGACTGGCCTGAGAGGTCAGCCTGGTGACAGCTCTGGGCTCTGTTCTTGCATGCCATGCCCAGGGAGCTGGGGCTGAGTACTGCTGCCCTGCATCGGGGCATGGGCTCCTTGGTTTGCCAGTTCTTGCCACTCCTTATCACTCCAACTTCTTTATCGTAACAGGGAAATATTCTTCTGTAACCTTCTAAACTGGCAAACAAAAGACAGATCTGCTTTTCTTTGAGCCAACCTGCCTCATTGACTCATATCACCAGCCTTGGCCTGTGGGCATTGGGTTTGCAACACCCACCCATCACTTCCAATGAGCCCACTCCCTGAGCAGTCAGGCCTCTCTCTGAGCCCCCAGACTGCTTGTTCTCCCCTCGTTTCAGCTTTTGGCTCTGTCTCAACTCCATGCCCTTCTTCCTGTTGTCTGGCCCTGACACCATGTGTCTTTCTAGTTGGGACTCTTGACTTCTCTTCAAAAACGTGACTAGAGCTTCTCTCCCACTGGCGCTGGACACACTAGCTGAACCCTCCAGCCAGCCAGCCAGTGCACTCACCTGGGCTTCCCACGAGTCTCCAAGGAGGAAGTCCGCTGCTCGTGGTCTCTCAACTGCAAGTGACAATAACACAACTCCAGTTGACTTTCATGGGAGGAATTTCCTGACAACATATATGAGACACATCTCTGCTGCAAGCAGGCGCTAGGATGGCCCCCGTGAGCCCACGTCTTGGTGGTCACTCCTGGCTGTGGTCCTTTCCCTGCAGGCGTGGGCAGGACCAAGATTTGCCTCTAACTGGACTATGATTTGTGTCTCGGATATGCACTCTGAGGTCGCTCGTGCTGGGGGAGGCAAGCTGCCCTGTGTGATTGCTCTGTGGCGAGGTCCATGTGAGGTGGCAAGGAGCCCTAGGTCGAGCAGCACGTGAGGAACTGGATCCTGCTAGTAACCACGTGAGTGAGTGTGGGAGTGTGTCCCGCCCAGGACAATCTCTTCAGCTGAGATTGAAGCCCCAGCCTCAGCTGCCAGCAATCTCACGGGAGAACCTTGAGTAGAGGACCCCACTGGATTGCCTTTGGATTCCTAATCCAGAAACTATGAGATAACAAGTGTTTGGGTTTTTTCAGATCATGAGTGTGTGTGTGTTTGTTAGTCACTCAGTTGTGTCTAACTCTTTGCGACCCCCATGGACTGTAGCCTACTGGGGTCCTCTGTCCATGGAATTCTCCAGGCAAGAATATTGGAGTGAGTAGCCATTCCCTTTTCCAGGGGATGTTCCCAACCCATGGATGAAACCAGGGTTTCCTGCATTGCAAGCTGATTCTTTAACATCTGAGCCACCGGGGAAACTCTTTTCAGATTTCCAAACTTTTCAGATCATAAAGTTTGGAAATAACTCATTATGTTATTGTTATTCATTGTTATTTGCTAAGTCGTATCCGACTCTTTGCAACCCCAGTGGCTGCAGCAAGCCAGGCTTCCCTGTCCTTTGCTATCTCCTGGAGCTTGCTCAAACTCATGTCCATTGAGTCCGTGATGCCATTCAATCATCTCATCCTCTGCTGACCTCTTCTCCTGCCCTCAATCTTTCCCTGCATCAGAGTCTTTTCGAATGAGTCAGCTCTTCACATCAGGTGGCCAAAGTATTGGAGTTTCAGCTTCAACATCAGTCCTTTCAATGAATATTCAGGACTAATTTCCTTAGGATTGTCTGGTTTGATATTCTTGCAGTCCAAGGGACTCTCAGGAGTCTTCTCCAGCACCACAGTTCGAAAGCATGAATTCTTCAGCTCTCAGCTTTCTTTATGTTCCAGCTCTCACATCTGTACATGACGGCTGGAAAAAACCATAGCTTTGACTACATGAATCTTTGTTGGCAAAGTGATGTCTCTGCTTTTTAATAGACTGTCTAGGTTTATCATAGCTTTTCTTCTAAGGCATCAGCATCTTTTAATTTCATGGCTGCAGGAGATAATAAACAGGCCTGTGGGCAGCTGGCTTCAGGCCTGGGTAAGCCACGTGGTGGTGTGAGGACACTGGGAATCAAGCTCTCTCCAGTCCAGCCCACACTCTGTCTGTTCTGGTTTCTTCCTCCCCTGGAATTCTCTGCCCTGGGGGAAGCTCTAGGCTCATAGTCACACACCTTTCCAACCCCTTGGCCCCAACTATCATGGTGCTGGGAAGGTGCTAGGTGGGGTTGTCTGGGCTTGACCTCTCCCACCCCTGAGCCCGAGCTCAGACCCAGATTAACAGAGGAGATCTTTTACCAGAGGGAGATTGGGCTGTTGTTGTCAGAAGAACACAGGCAAAAGTAACTGTAACCAACCAGGGGTTCGGTCCCCTGATGTTTGGGCTGAGAGCCATGGCCCTGAAGGGAACAAGGTCCTTCTGCTGGAGGTGGCTTAGCAAGGCTCCGGACTCTCCTGGTGGCTAAGATGGTAAAGAATCTGCCTGCAATGCAGGAAAGCCCGGTTCCACCCCTGGAGAAGGGAATGGCTACCCACTCCGGTATTCTTGCCTGGAGAACTCCATGAATAAGGAGCCTGGCGGGCTACAGTCTGTGGGGCTTGCAAAGACGACACGACTGAGTGATCTGCATGTGTCTTGGGCTTTGTGGAGCTGGGGGCTCCCCCTCCCGTGGGGCTCTGCAGCCATCCTTGATCGAGTGGTGATCAGTGGCCCTTGTGGTCCGGACTGAAGTGGCAATCTTAAGCCCAATGGGATCCAAACTCAAGCACCAAATCAGATCCATCCCTCAAGGTCCCTTTCTTCTCATTCCACCCAAAGTTCCTTCCCTAGAAAGGAGAGTCTTTGACTTGCTTCTTCCTCCAGAGCTGTGGCTTCTCAAGGTTTTCTGGAGGCAGTGATCTCCCAGTGGGGTTTTGGGCTGACCTGCTTGGATGAGATACAGATGCCATGACCCCTTCCTTTGCCCCTTCTGTGTCTTTTGGGGTGGGCAAGACTGTGCTGCAGAAGCAAACCAGCTCCATGTCCCAGCAGCTTACAACAACAAAGCTTGATTTCTCACTCACACTGGTGTCTTCAGTGTGAATTGGCATTGGACTCTGGTCTCATTTTCACTCAGGACCTGGGCGACAGAGCAGCCTGGTTGCTGGTTCCCATGCCAGCCAGGAGAGATCTCCGAAGGCTCTCACGTGGGCAATAAAGTGCTCAGACCAGGAAGAGACACACATCACTTTTGATGGCAACTAATTGGCCGGAGGTAGTCACCTGCTTTCCCAGTCACGGGGAGGGCAGTAATGTGCCTCTTTTCCCCTTTCCCAGCATCCTCTGGGGCTGTCCATCTCTGGGGAATGTTCAGTAGGTCCCAGCCACCAAATCTCTTGCTCCCATCTGTGACTGACTTCATTAGGACTCGCTGAACGCTATTAAACCAAGTACTCTCATCTCTCAGGAGCAATTGGCTCTGTGCTTAGGGCCTGGGAACTGGTCCACCAGCTTGTAAACCCTTGACTTGGGTAACTCACAGGATGCTTGGCAATGGCGGATCTTCCCTGGCCTTGACTCATTCTTCCTTCTTCTGCAACGTGCTGGCTTACGAACAGTACCCTATAAATACACCCCAAGTCCATTCTACTTATACACACAAAGAGAAATATGCGACTATGCCTGTTGGATTTGTTTATGCAAGAGAAGAGGAAAAATGCATGCTTTCAGGTCTACCAAGGAATGCATAGCTCTACTTTATGGACAGGTTTCGCTAGAGAGAACCACTTTGACGGTAGGAGTATGCGGTGAGAGTGGAAACCAGAATGCCTGCTGTGAGGACTGTGGAGAGAAAAGGGGTGAGTGCAGCTTGTGAGACCTGATTCTGAGATGATAATGGTGTGTGTTTCATTTGGAGAGGGAGTTTAGGGAAGTGGATGGAATATAGACTTTCGGTTTTAGGCTTCTGAGCTGTCTGACCTGGGGCAAGTTACTTGACCTCTCTGAGCCTCAGTTTCTTGCCTTTCTGGGTAACTGTGAAAACTGAGTCAGAGAGTGAATGCCAATGCCATGAGGCAGACTGGCCTGCGATACTGCCAGTCTGGTGGCCAGCCTTGGCTAGCAGGCATGTGTCCTGATACAAAATGGACTGTGGTTGCTCCTGGTGGCTTCCTGTCCATTGGTCCTGCAGGAATTACCCCTGTGATCCTGGTCCTTATGTGGCTTCTTGACTGTATGTGCTGCAGAATTTTCCCCTCCCTTGTGTTGTTTTCTGCAAATAGCTTCTATCAAGGGGGAAACACAGGGTTCCTTTCTTCTCTGGGCTTGTAGCCATATTGGGAGTTCTGTCTTCCCTGTCCCAGATCCTGCCAGAGGTCCACTGCATTGGCCTCCTGGCCAGAGCTTGCCCAGAGCAGGTGCCAAGGAGGATGCATGGCCCTTGGAGGTGGGGTGGGCTGAATGGACCCTTTGAGGCTTTGAGGCCTCAGCGTTTTGTTCCTGTGTCTCACCTGAAATCATGCAGTGACTTTGTGTGGAAGCTCCGGCAGGTCTGTGTGGCAAGGGATCCTTTCCACCACTCTGGAGAATGGAGCCACATGGGAGGGAGTTCTTGAGAGGCCAGCTGGGCCAGGTCCCCAGTCTGCGGGGTCTGCTCAACTCCTATCCGGACCGCCGGACACCAATCCATCTCTGTTGTCTCTCCTGCCCCTGCAGTCTATGAGCCTCATTGAGATTGGGAACCCCTCTCAGAGTCTGGAGAACGTTTGCCGCTGGGCCTACCTCCAGCAGAAGCCGGACACTGATCACGACGAGTACCACGATCACGCCATATTCCTCACACGGCAGGACTTTGGGCCCTCGGGCATGCAAGGTGAGTCTCGGGCCTGCGGGCGCACAGAAAGGAGGGAGGCTGCACGTGAGTGCCTGACCCTGCCAGTGCCCTCCGGCAGCCTTGGCCTGGGATGAGAGGGGTGTCTGGGCAAGGGGGTAAGTGCTGAGAAGGGTGTCCGGGTTGAGGGTAAGTGCTAGTCTCTTCCTGGCTCTTCAAAACTACCAGGAACTCTGAGATGTCCCCCAGGAAACTGTGTCTCTCTGGGGACAGGGAAGATCAAAGGGAGTGACATGGGCAGAGTCTGGGGCTGGCAGCCCAGGGGCCAGACAAGCTCTGAGGCTGGGCTTCAGGTGTTTGCTTCCTCCGTGTGTGCTTGCCAAGCCACTTCAGTCGTGTCCCACTCTTTGCGACCCCGTGGACTGTAGCCCACCCAGCTCCTCTGTCTATGGGATTCTCCAGGCAAGAATACTGGAGGAGTTACCGTGCCCTTCTCCAGGGACTCTTCCCTACTCAGGGATTGAACCCACGTCTCTTATGTCTCCCTCATTGGCAAGTGGGTTCTTTACCACTAGCGCCACCTGGGAAGCCTGTGCTTCCTCCAACTTTTGTAAAACAAATTTGAATACATTTTCAATCTTTAAAAGATAAGGGACTTTACTTAAAAATTCAAACTATATAAGACTGACAGATCCAAAAGAAAAAACTGACAAGTCTACAATCATAGTTGAAGATCTCACACAGTGAACGTTAGATAAAATAAGTGAAATAAGACAGTCAGAGAAGAATATATACTCACGACTCCACTTATTTCAGGCTTGGAAGTGGGCAAAACTGATCTGTGGTGTCAACAGTCAGGAGAGTGGGCAGGAGGGAGGGAGTTGCTGTTGGAACCGAGGAGAGGCTTCTGCAGTGTGGGGACAGTTTTATTTCTTGGTCGGGGGGTGGCTGCACAGGGGTGATCACTTGTGCCTCCTGGCTGGTGTTGGTGCCTCTCCACTGTGAGGGGTTGCTTCCTCCCCTTCAAGCCCGTCTGTGTGGCCAGCTGACAGAGCACTCTGTCACCCTTTGTCCGGGTGAGAGCTCTAACGGGGAGCAGAACTGTTCTGCGGGAGAGAAACCAACACAACTTTTACATTAAGTGACTTCATTCTTCATTTAAAAATGTGAAAGGACAGTCAAGAATTACCAGATATTTTTAAAAAAATGGAAAGGATGAAAAAGATGGACCGAGATGTAAAATAAAATTAAAAAGCTAACTCCAGAGGAAACAGATAATTTAGAGAAGGGAAAAGTACATTTTTATAAAGTCATATCTCCAGAATGTTTGAGGAAATATATCTGTAAACCCAGAACAGGCTACCAAGAAGAATCAGAGAAAAAAAGGGTTTTCATTAAAGATTTGATGGTGTTGACTAAAAAATTAAATGTCCAACCTGAAAGTTATGTGTGTGTGTGTGTGTGTGTGTGTGTGTGTTTTAATTCATCAGAAATGTTCAGCACTTCAGTCCTGGGGGACAGCATCTCAAGTAACCCTGGGAGAACTGAGCTGCTCTGAGGAGGCAAGGGGGGCTAGGATATGTAGGAGTTTTGCAACAAAGGGCAGCTGATAAGAACAAAGCTTACTGTTAACTGAAGAAAATGAAAATCTCAAGTTAAGGAAGTTAGTGCTTTTCTATGTGTGGGAAGATGCAGGAGTCTGGGCTCGCTGAAATCATTCCTTTGCTATGCGTCTCAGCCATCTGGGGCCGGTATCCAGTGTTCTCCCATCCTGAGTTTCCTCGGGGCTCACCAGCTCGCCATCCATGGTGGCTCAACGGCTGATGCTGTGACATCCTTTCTTTACTGATATGGCAGCAATATTGCATTTCTCAGTGGGTGAAACAGAAAATTCAAAAGCTGAAATAAAAAGTCAAGGGCACCCCAGAAGATCAAAATATGAGAGAAAAATTGATGTAGAGGCGCAATCCAGGAAGAACACTGTGTCTATCTACAAGGATTTCTGGAAAGAAAATAATAGCAAAGTAAACTAAGAATGGAGGATATAAAGAAAAAGTATAGATACATTTTCAAATCTTCAAATCCTGAATGTTTATGTAATGCTAGCGTGGGTGAATGAGAAATACACAGACTGAGGCACATATTCATATGCAGGCTTTGCATACAAAGGACAAAGAGAGGACCACAAAGGTTTGCCCTGGCACCGATTCAAGAACAAGCATCTCAAAATCTGCAGAGCAAAAAAATACTTTAAGACACATATTTTCCTGTTTGTTAGAAGGGAAATAGACAGTGGTTGGGTATACTGCTTTTAGACAGTTCTGAAACCAGCACTCCCCGGTCACACTTCTTCCTTTCTGTACTTTTCTCTTGGAACACGTTGCCTAGGACCTCTCCATGGGGTCTCAGATGAGTGAGGCTCAGTAGGGAGACAGTCCAGGCTTCTAACTTTCTGGGTCTTGCTGACTTAAAAAAGTACATGACCTGAGAGTTGCAAGTTAAGTTTTATTTGGGGCGAAACGAGGCCTGTAGCCTGGGAGACAGCATTTCAGATAGCTCCGAGAAACGGCTCCAAAGAGGTAGGGAGGAAGGTCAGTACACTTGTGATTTTAGTGAAGAGGGAACACATGTAATCAAGTGTGTATTTTTTTGCAGAAGGTTTCTGCTGGTCTCTTGAGAATTCCTGTTAATCATGAGGAGCGGACATCACCATGAAGGAATTTAGTGCTTTTCTAGTTACAGGGAGATTAAAGAATTGAGCTCATAAAATTGGCCCCTGAAAATAAGTATCTGAAGACGTGTCCTGCCAGCTTTTCCCAGAGCACAGAGTGCCTCATCCCTGATCTCCACTCTGAACCCCTTTCAGGGGTTGTTGAAGCCGCTGCAGTGGTACCTGATTTAACCATGGGCAGATGGCAAGTGCCCATGGCCATGCTGATTTGTGGCTGATAGCCTCTAGGATGCCCAGGTCTTTAAACAGAGGCCTTGCCTGGCACACCCAGCTCTGCACACACTTCTGTATCTCACCCAGCAGCAAGTGTGAGGCCCCACTGTCTGGATTTCCTCCACCTTGGGTGGGATCATCGTGCCCTCCGGTCACTCTCCCTCTCCCCGTTGGCGGGAACGTGGTCCTTCCCTGGGGGCATCTTAAGACTCCCTGTGATCAGGCTCAGCCCACTCAGGGGGCATCATCCTTCCGCAGACCAGCCACATCACAGGGTGGCCGTCCCACCTTCCTGCTCAGGTGGTTCAGGCTCCTGCCTCAGCTCTGCCCTCTCTCCCTGTGAGACTCCATCCCCTACTTCTTCCCTGGACCACACGCTGTAACTGGGCAGGCAAAACCCACTGTGTCTCCTCACTGTGACCTGTTAATTCAGTGGCTCTTCAGAAGCCCTTGGTGGGTTGAGCGGTGGCCAGAGGGTCTGTGGCCTCTCACATCAGAGGTTAGCCTGCTGTGGCTGTCCTTTCCCCTCTGATCCCCATTCTCCACCTCTGGGGGTGCCTTGCCCAGGACAGACCGCTGGACCCCTCAGCAGGAATGTGGTTCAGAATCTGCCCAGTCAGAGCGCAGGGTTCCCAGGCCAAGGGCTCCAAGAGCCTCACCGTCTGTGAGTGCTCTGCCTCCCAGGCTACACAGTCAGTCTCCCTGCACAGCCCTGATCAGCTTGGGACCACCCTCCCTGCAGCCATCTGTGCACTGCGGAAAAGGGTCCAGCTGAGGTCTCAGAGGCCTGAGGGAGGCCCAGAGGGAGCGGCTCAGGGTGTGGTGCCAGGCAGGAGGGCCAGAGTGCCAACAGCCCAGGAAGCAAGCTCAGCCTCAGGGACCAAAAGGCCACTCAGCCAAGTGGGGAAGGAAAGTGGAAGGTGGCCTGAAAGAGAACAGTGGGCAGGAGGCTACCAAGGTGGCAGAAAGCCTTGGCAGATAAGACCTGGATGTGGGAAACTGAGCTGGCTGCAGGGTGGCTGCTGATGGGCAGGGCTGAGGCCCGCTCCCCTGGGGAGGGGAGAACTGGTCTCGAGCTGTGCCAGCCTTGAGGGCCGTTGGCTGTGCCCGTTTGCTCTGGTGATGCCAGGGCACATTGGGGTCTGGGCCCTTCCGTGTGGGGAGGGCTCTGAGCCCCCTTTGTCTCTCCCAGGCTATGCTCCTGTCACTGGGATGTGCCACCCGGTCCGGAGCTGCACCCTGAACCACGAGGACGGCTTCTCCTCTGCGTTCGTGGTGGCCCACGAGACTGGCCATGTGTAAGTGGCCTCAGCAGGCCCTGCTGTCTGAGGCAGGTCGGGGCTCAAGGGGCCCCGCTTCTCCTCTGCGCCCTGAGAGGGACACTCCCTGGATGACAAAGCCCCTCAGATGTGATGTCCTGGCCCACTTTCCACCGAGGGCCAGGCAGCACCGGGGGCTGCCCACCCATTATGCCATCGAAGCACTTGGGCAGGAGGGTCTTCTCACCCAATTCTGTAGATGAGCGTGCGAGGGAGCCTCCCCCAGGAACAGAGAGCTGGAGCTTGGGTGTGCGTGCTGCTCGTGTGTAGAGAGGGTGGTGGGCGCCTCCACCCCCACTGCTTTCTCATGCCGCAGCGCTCTGCCTTGGGGACAGGACCCTGCAGGGCCTGCCGCTGCATGCTGTCCCCTCAGAGTGCCCCGGCTCTAAAATCCAGCTTGGAGAAAACGGGTACCCCCTGGCTGAGGGCCAACCAGGCCAGCTAAGGGCGAGGGGAGTCAGCTCAGGGAGGTCGGGGTCCCCTCCCAGCGTCTGGAGGGGGTGGGGCTGACAGGTGAGTGTGGGCAGGTGAGGGTCCAGGGAGGCTGTCCTGGCTCCTCTCACAGGCTGGGCATGGAGCACGACGGGCAGGGCAACCGCTGCGGTGACGAGGTGCGGCTGGGCAGCATCATGGCGCCCCTGGTGCAGGCAGCTTTCCATCGCTTCCACTGGTCCCGCTGCAGCCAGCAGGAGCTGAGCCGCTACCTGCAGTGAGTACCACCCTGTCCCCTGAGGGGGAACCTGGAGTGCTGGACTCAGGTCTAGGAGGGCGCCTCTAGCCCCAAGTGCAAAGCAGGGGAGAGGGGACAGCAGTACTGGTTGGGGGGGTCCCGCTGTGGGCTAGGTTTTGGATGGAAAGTGGTTACAACCACTGCACCTTTAATGGATGCCTAGACGATGGGGTCGCTACGAGTCGGACACGACTGAGCGACTTCACTTTCACTTTTCACTCTCATGCATTGGAGAAGGCAATGGCAACCCACTCCAGTGTTCTTGCCTGGAGAATCCCAGGGATGGGGGAGCCTGGTGGGCTGCTGTCTATGGGGTCGCAGAGAGTCGGACACGACTGAAGTGACTTAGCACAGGGCCCAGCCAAGCCAGATCCTGCCTAACCATGCCAAGGAAAAGAGGTGCAACAGGAAACTAAAGCAACACAGCCTTAGGGCTGGGGTGTGCAAGCAGGCCCACCGCCGAGGCTCTAGACAGTGTGCTTGGCATGTGCTGCTGCCTGGCCTGGACAGCCCGGTCCTGCTGAAGGCAGCTTGTGGTGCCCCCGTGCCCCCTCACAGCTCCTATGACTGCCTGCGGGATGACCCCTTCACCCACGACTGGCCGGCACTGCCCCAGCTCCCCGGGCTGCACTACTCCATGAACGAACAGTGCCGTTTCGACTTTGGCCTTGGTTACATGATGTGTACCGCGGTGAGTGTCGGAGCCTGGGACACCTGCAAGAACTGAGCGGGAGCTTAGCCCAGACCTGCCTGGTCTCCTGGGAGGTGGCTGGTGTCGGGGTGGCTCCCCGGGACAGGGTGGAGCGGCCCTCCAAACATCAGGTTCTCCCCACACCTACTGCCGAATATCCAGTGGGTGCCCTGTGCTCTCCTGGCTGGTCCAGACGTGGCTTTGGGAGGGATTCAGGCAGTGGAGTGTTCAGGCGGGGAACAGTGGGTGCTCATGGGATGCCTGCTTGGACCAAAGGAATGCCAACCAGCCTTCATGCCAAGCACACTGGTGCCCAGCCGGCTCCATGAGAGGTCCAGGCTCCATGAAAGGTGTAGCCACCAAGATCTGCAGGCTCGGGAGGCCCAACAGCCCGCAGGGACGTGAGGCGCTGTCCCTACGTCATGTACAGTCATGAAGCATGAAGTACGCCCGAAATCCTCACAGCACCAGAACCACACAGAGCTCAGGGCAACACTCAGGCCTGTCCTGGGTAGCCGTGCATGAGAGCCCTGGTGTGACTGGGGGCAGCCCTGGAAGGCCCCCGCAGAGGGAGGTGGCCTGCCAGCTGCCGCTACTCTCTTCCAGTTCCGGACCTTCGACCCGTGCAAACAGCTGTGGTGCAGCCACCCTGAAAACCCCTACTTTTGCAAGACAAAGAAGGGGCCGCCCCTGGATGGGACCATGTGTGCGCCTGGCAAGGTGAGTCAGGGCAGAGGGCAGATACAGACGTGCACAGCTCTCCAGGGCAGATCCTGCAGGGCCTTGGAGTGCGGCCGGGGTCATCTCAGGGGACCCCTGCCTCCCTCCTAGTAACCCCACTCTCTACTCTCCAGAGCTCCTGCCCTCTGAACCTCTCATACACTCTTCCTTCTGTCGGAGGGGACCTGATGTCTCAGAGCTCCTCAATGTGCATCAAGCCCCATTGTAGGAATCCTGTCCTCTAAGGACCAGTTTTGGGGTTCCGGAAGCCTTCCATACCCCCTGCACACTGTGGGTGCCCACATCACCTTACCCTGACACCAACATTGGCCAACATTCTGTTGACCCTGGGATCCTCAGGCCCAGCATCAGGCTTGGCCTTTTTACCCCCTAGCACATTGCTGTTTGGTCCCTAGTGGGCACGCTTGTCCCTAGAGGTAGCTGGATGGCTACCTACCAGTGCCTGGCTGCTACCCCAGGCCCACTTCCCACTTTCTGTGGAAGCAGCAAGATAAAGGGCTTCTCCTTCCAGCCCAAATTCTGGGCTTGATTCTCATTGTTGTTGTTCAGTTGCTAAGTCATCTACTCTTTGTGACCCCGTGGACTGCAACACACCAGCCTTCCCTGTCCTTCACCATCGCCCTGAGTTTGTTCATGTCCATTGAGTTGATGATGCCATCCAACCATCTCATCCTCTGTCATCCCCTTTTCCTCCTGCCTTCAATCTTTTCCAGCATCAGAATGCTTTCTAGTGAGTTGGCTCTTTGCATCAGGTGGTCAAAGTGTTGGAGCTTCAGTTTCAGCATCAGTCCTTCCAATGAATATTCAGGACTGATTTCCTTTAGGATGGACTGGTTGGATCTCCTTGCAGTCTAAGGGACTCTCAAGAGTCTTCTCCAACACCACAGTTCAAAAGCATCAATTCTTCAGTGCTCAGCTTTCTTTATAGTCCAGCTCTCATGTCCATACGTGACTACTGGAAAAACCATAGCTTTGACTATGCAGACCTTTGTCAGCAAAATGATGTCTCTGCTTTGTCCCTGTTGATGTCTCAGATGTCTCTGACAAACTGTCTAGACTGATCATAGCTTTTCTTCCAAAGAGCAAGCGTCTTTTAATTTTATGGCTGCACTCACCATCTACAGTGGTTTTGGAGCCCAAGAAAATAAAATTGTCACTGTTTCCACTTTTTCCCCTTCTGTTTGACATGAAGTGATGGGACCAGATGCCATGATCTTGGTTTTTCACACTCCCACTCCTTAGGCAGATGAGCCCATGAGAGTTCAGCCCAGGGAAGACAGCAGATACAGCAGGATCCTGTGAGGTCCAGGAGAGGACTCCCGTGTCCCCCAGTGTTAGGCCTAGAAAGACACCCAAACCACCTGGGCCTGAGGTTTCTGCACCGCAGGTTTTAAATTCTGCTTTATTTTAGTCCCTGGCAGAGCTTGTTAGAGATATGGATTTCCAGGTCCATCCCGAAGATTTTGATTTGGGATAAGGTTTGACAATTACTTTGTTTGGTTCTTTATTTGTAAGATTATGTTAAAATCCAACATAACATAAAATTCATCACTTAAATCACTCTCAGTGGCCTTTAGGACTTTCACAGAGTTGTGCAACCGTCACCACTGTAGTTTCCAGAACTTCTCATCACCCCAGAAAGAGACCTCACGAACCAGTGACTCCCCGTTATTGTTCCCCTCCAGCTCCTGGAAACTACTAACGTGCTTTCTCTGTCTATGGATTTGCCTGTTTTGGAGTTTCCTATAAGTGGAATGACATAATATGTGCCTTTTGTGTCTGACTTTTTTTTCACTTAGCATCATAACTTCAAAGATCATCTGTGCCGTTGCAGATATCAGGGATTCATTTCTTTTTTTATGGCCAAATGGCATTCCACTATATGGATATACCACATTTGTTTACCATTTGGTGGGCATGTGGGCTTTTTCTACCTTTTGGTATCTGTGAATAGTCCTGCTAATGAACATTCACGTGTATGTTTTTGTTAGAACACTTGGGAATTGGTGTTTTTAAGAGGCATCCAGGTGATTTGGCTGTGCCCGTAGACTAGAGGTTGCAAATGGGGTGTTGTTAGTAATACTCCAGGGACCTAATAATGCCAGAACGGACCTCATAGTCTTCTTCTCCACGGGACCTCGATGGAGAAGACAGGGACTCCAAAACTTTTGCATAACCCCAATGGGGAGCTCAGTAAATGCTGAACTGGAGAATAAGACTAGCTTGGCATGGACCCCTACCCCAATCTGCCCCTCCAAGTCCAACCTTGGACCGGAGAGAAGGCGTGGGAGCAGACACTGCATGGTGTGCTCGTCCGGGGTGGAGGGGTGGGTGGTAGGCCTTTCCCACAGGAATACTGGCCACTGCCAAATGTGGGCCAGAGAGTGCTTGATCACCAGCTTACTGGCCCACTTACTGGCCCCTTGGCGGTGAGGAAGGGGGCAGGTGTGGCCAAAGCACCTTTTCTCACGGAAAGTACTGACCCAGTGATGACTCTTCACTGTTTTTGCCGGTAGGACCCTCAGTTTATTTAGCCCAGTCGTGCTAATTGAGGGGGCGCTTGGGCTTAGCTCAGCCTGCCCTGGTTCACGAGGAGCACAGGGAGAAAGCTGAGCTGGATCAGGGATTCCTGATGTGTGTGGAGTGGGTACAGGGGCAAAGTGGAGGAGGGGCACTCCCGGGGCTCCATCAGAATCCTCTGCCCTTGTGAGTTTGTGTGTTTCCGTGTCTTACTTATGGCAGTGTAATCTTATATCTGGAAAGCAGTCATCCTTTATCTCTCCCTTTCCTCTAAGAACAGCCACCAGGCCCAGGAGAGAAGGTAGTGAGAAGGGAGCAGGGTAACATCTAGGCAGGCTGGAGAAATAGCAGGTCATCTGGGGAAGCAGGGCTGTGCCAGGCTCAGCTGTCCCTTTCTGTCCCTTGCTGCATGCCTCCCTGCCAGACGCCGGGCAGGAGGTCACATGGCATTCAGGCTCTTCCTGGTCTCCTCACTGTCCACAGTGGGTCATCCCAAGCACGTCTTCCTCTCCTGCGCCTGCCATTTCCCAGAGGCAGAACCACGTATCTTTATTCCATCCACAGAGATGGCCTGGAAAGAGGGATTAAGCCTACAGCTGAGCCACCTGCATCCTTTGCCCCCAGTTTCACGACTTGTTCCTTGTCTGCCTGGGTTGCACACTGTGGAGTGGATGGGAAGGTGAGGTCAGGTGGAGAGGATGGGCAGTGAGCAGTGAGGGGCCGTGGGCACATAGCTTTCTTACAGAATCAGGAGTTCTGAGCAGGCACGTTTGGCTGAGAGGGGAGAGCTGAGCTTATTGTTCTTGGAAGAGATGTGTGCAGTGGACCTGGAGATTAGGCTGGTTAGTCACCTCAGCTTCACATCCAACCACCCACCCATCCATCCATCCATTTGTCAGGCTTGGTCTTCCATCAGGAGTCACTGTCTCCGATGGTTGGCCATGAATGTGACAAGGCGGCTATGCCGTGATGGTGAGCAAGGGGATGGGGAGGGGCCTGGAGGGAGCACAGAGAAGCTTTCAGTGGAGTTCAGCCAAAGCCCGGAGAGATGTGGGACCAGTGCTCCAAGTGGGGGGAATCTCCTTGGGTGGGAGCATGGGGAAGATGGCTGGGGAGGGTGGTTGAGAGGAGCACGGTATTTTAAAATGTAGTGTACGGCAAAACCAATACAGTATTATAAAGTAAAATAAAAAATTTTTAATTAAAAAAAATGTAATGTACTAAGGGAAAAATTGAAGTGTGCTAAGGCCAACAAATCAAGAGAGTTGTCACTGAAAAGATAGTTCCTCAAAAATCCCAAGGAAGTTTGTGGGGAGGAGTGGTCAGTCTCACAGGGAAGCTCCAGGATGAGTTGGGGAGCAGGGCGGGGGGTGGGGGCAGGAACTGTGTTTGGAGAGAAAGAAATGCCAAAGCAAGGTGAACAGGATTAGGATCGGCTGGTGGGAATCATTTCAGTGGGCTCTGGGGCATCGGGCTGCCCCTAGTTGTCTAGTACCTGACTGGGCTTGGAGTGATTAGGATGGGGGATGGCGGCCTGGAATTTAGGAGCGCCGATGAAGGAGGAGGCTGTGGGGGGTATGTGTGCTCTGGATTGATTAGTTTGCACTTGAAAATTACCCTGTGAATGAGTTGTTTAGTATCTCTAGGAGCTGGTTAACCCTAGGAGGGGGAGTCCTTCCAGGGTCAGCAAGACCCAGATGTCAAAGCATTAGAATCCAGAAAACAAAAGACGTAGTTGACACGCATGGCGCCCCAGCAGATGAGAGATGGAGGGAGAGAGGCAGGGACTGTCCGAACTGATGATGACTCTTCCTGAGTGCGAGGCACGTCCTGCCCTGTCCAGGGTGCTGGAGACTTGGCTCGGATCTGCTCTCAGACAGGAGGAAGGCCACACAGGGATGCCCTTCGTCCCCTGGAGGCAAGGTCAGGCCAGGCACAGAGGGTCCCCCCAGGTGCCTCTACTCTGCAGGCTGGGCCAGTGGGCTCGCCGTGCCCTCCGTGCCCGAGCCGGGGTACAGACCCAACTGGGTCAAGATGGCTCCAGCATCCGGGTGTCCTGGCAGAAAAGAGTCCTTCATGTCTCACACTCACCTGCACTGTCTTGGGGACAACACTCACCCTAAGTTTTCATGAATTCAGAAGGACTGTTTCAGAAACATGTGCCACAGTGCTTATCCAAGTGCAGAGGCCCTGCGATGCCCGTGTTTTGCTGCACAGTCGAGGACTGGCAGGCAGGCATAACTGTAGGGATCGCCCAGGGTCTGGGCATGGGAGTTTAAGCCCTCCCTTCCTCCGCATTGTGTGACCTTGAGCCATCCTGTCCCCCCTTGGGCGAGTCACCTAAGTGTCCAAGTCAATTATCTTCACATCCCAGGCTCCTGGCACGTGGTACCAGCTCAGGACATGCTGGTGGGTGGAGAACGGAAACCCAGGACCACAGCGGTTCAGAAATGCTAAATGCGCACTTCCTGAAAAGAACAGTCTGCCTTTCAGGCTTTCAGACCAACCTGGCAGTGTTCCTGGCCCTGCTGAAGTGCACCAGTGCTCTCCATGGTGCTTATCCTGAGAGGCAGGTCAGGTTTGTTCATGGGTGTGTGTGGCTCCAATTCACTCATGACGTGTGACTTTGTGCTTTTAAGGGTTTAAGCCCTTCTACTGGATGAAATATTTATAAGCATTTAAACTCATGTTTATAAAATATTTTAGTAATATTAAACAGTTTCTTTCATGATAACACTGAGGCATCAGAGTTTAAAACTGTTCATTTGGTTTGCTTGTACTCTTTTAAGTGTTCACAGTTATCCAGGAAGAAATAAACCAAAATATTAGAGGGACAGCTTCTGGGTTGTGGAATTCAGGATGATTTTTCTGTCTTCCTGCCTTGTTTTCATATTTCCTATAATGAGTATGTGTTGCCTCTCTGCGTTTGGACCCAGGTTTGTGGAGGAGGTGGTCCATCACACCATGGGCCTGAGGCATGTCCTGAGGTGTCCCATGACCAGCTCCCCATTTACAAACTGAAGACCAGTTAGTCCAATGGGGATGAGGGCCCACTGCGTGGCCTCCTCCTGGTCCTTGGCCCCTGTGGCCATCAGTGATTTAGAGGCTGGGCCCCATCACAGCTTCAGAGGTGCCAGGACCCTTCCCACCCTCGTTGTCCTAGTCAGGTGGGGCAGAAATAGCTGAGACTAGGGTGACTTAAACGGCAGGCATTTATTCCTTACATGTCTGGAGGCTGGAAATCTGAGAGCAGGGTGTCAGCATGGTCTTATGTTTTCACTGACTGTAATCAATTAGGGCCACTTCTGCTTTACTCCTCCTTCTCCTTTGATACACTTCTCCTGTTGGCTGACATTAAAGCAGCCACAGGTGTTTGGTGGCTTTGGCAAAGGAGAAATTGGATTTGGGGTGTATTTATTGGCTTATTTATATGGTTTGGGGATTTCCCAGGTGGAGATAGGGGTAAAGAACATGCCTGCCAATGCAGGAGGCATAAAAGATGTGGGTTCGATCCCTGGGTCAGGATGATCTCCTGGAGGAGGGCATGGCAACCCACTCCAGTGTTCTTGCCAGGAGAATCCCATGGACAGAGGCGCCTGGTGGGCTACAGTCCATGGGGTCACAAAGAGTCGGACACACCTGAAGCAACTGAGCATGCGTGCATATGGCTTTTAGTGCCTTGTATCTACAGCTAGGTTGTTGATTCTGTCCAGGTATAATTTTAGCTTCTAGAAATACTCTTACTGCCTCTGTGCTGACTCACCCAAGGTCATCGAAGAATATGTGGTGTATTCAGCACAGCCTTCTCAAGTGATTGCAGACAAGGGGCCTCAACTGTACTAGAGGTTGTGATTGCTCCTGTGTTTGCAATAGTTTGTTTCCTTTTGGTGTTGTCTTGTAGTTGGGACTACTAACACAGATCCAACTTGGATAGTTCTTTGAAAATGCTAAGTTTAACAAGATGATTTGTTTCTTGAAAAACTGCCCAGACCTCCAAACATATGTATTACAAAGCATAACAGGCATTAAAAATAATTTTCAAACACCAGGAGAGAAACTTGAATGCAGACAGAATGTGAAAAGTTTGCTCAAAATGTTGATAAAGCTGTTACCAGTTAAACTGCTATTTTGAAAATTTTGGCTTACAATAAAGTAAGGGAGAGATGAAAGACTTCTGATTTCAGTTGCTCAGTCGTGTCTCACTCTTTGCAACCCCATAGATTGCAGCACGCCAGGCCTCCCTGTTCATCACCAGCTCCCGGAGCTTGCTCAAACTCACGTCCATCAAGTCGGTGATGCCATCCAACCAACTCATCCTCTGTTGTCCCCTTCTCCTCCTGTCCTCAGTCTTTCCCAGCATCAGGGTCTTCTCCAATGAGTCAGTTCTTCACATCAGGTGGACAAAGTATCGGAGCTTCAGCTTCAGCATCAGTCCTTCCAATGAATATTTAGAACCGATTTCCTTTAGAACTGACTGGTTTGATCTCCTTGCAGTCCAAGGGACTCTCAAGAGTCTTCTCCAACACCACAGTTCAAAAGCATCAATTCTTCGGAGCTCAGCTTTCTTTATGGTCCAACTCTCACATCACTAGAAAAACCATAACTCTGACTAGTCGGACCTTTGTGGGTAATGTCTCTGCTTTTTAATATGCTAGGTTTATCATAGCTTTTCCTCCAAGGAGCAAGCATCTTTTCATTTCATGGCTGCAGTCAACACCTGCAGTGATTTTGGAGCCCAAGAAACTGAAGTCTGTCACTGTTTCCACTGTTTCTCCATCTATTTGCCATGAAGTGAGGCCAGATGCCATGATCTTCGTTTTTTCAATGTTGAGTTTTAAGCCAACTTTTCACTCTCCTCTTTCACTTTCATCAAGAGGCTCTTGAATTCTTCGCTTTCTGCCATAAGGGTAGTGTCATCTGCATATCTCAAGTCATTGATATTTCTCCCAGCAATGGTGATTCCAGCTTGTGCTTCATCCAGCCCGGCATTTCACATGATGTGTTCTGCATATAAGTTAAATAAGCAGGGTGGCAATATACAGCCTTTCCCAATTTAGAACCAGTCTGTTGTTCCATGTCTGGTTCTAACTGTTGCTCCTTGACCTGCATACAGGTTTCTCAGGAGGCAGGTAAGATGATCTGGTATTCCTATCTCTTCAAGTATTTTCCACAGTTTGTTGTGATCACACAGTCAAAGACTTTAGCATAGTCAATGGAGAAGAAGTAGATATTTTTCTGGAATTCTCTTGCTTTTTCTATGATCTAATGGATGTTGGCAATTTGACCTCTGGTTTGTCTGCCTTTCCTAAATCCAGCTTGAACATCTGGAAGTTCACGGTTCACGTACTGTTGAAGCCTAGCTTGGAGAATTTTGAGATGAGTGCAACTGTGCAGTAGTTCAATATGTATTAATATACCTTCTTTTATCATTTTTAAAGTATTTATTAAATAAAACTCAGGTAAAAATCCATGGAAAATAAATAAAGATTTTAAATGAGTGAAGAAATCAGTAGAAGTAAATCTGACTTCAGAAGTTTAATTATAACTAAAAAGTTTCAGATCAGACTGAAGCAGTCATTCATTAGGAGGAAAAGATAAATATTCAAGAGAAGTAAGTAACAGACAGGCTCTTGAAGTGTTTGACAATGCAATTAACAAAGAGGAGTGAATCTGATGAACACATTGGAAAAGCATTTAAACTTCCTTCTGATTTTGACATGAGATGTTGACAACATCAAAGACAATGTAAAGCTCAGAATATTACCTCTACAGTAAAAATGTTGACAGCAACAGTTACTGAGTTCCTAATCTAAAAAGCATTTTAAATCAGTCTCCGACCAAGAAAACGTCAAACACCCTGAAATCCACATCCAGAAGCACACCAGATAGCAGTTTCTCCTAATTTGGTCATCTAAATATTCGTATAGCCTCACCAATAACTACTCTAAATTACTGAAAATTAAAAAAATATTTCTCTCAACATGCTAGAGCAAGTGTTGGCAAGCTACAGCACACACACCAATTCTACCTGCCTCTGGTTTTATTTTCCCGTAACAGTTTTATAAAGATGTGACTCACATTTAAATTACCTCATCTGAAATGTACAATTCAATGGTTTTTGCTGTATTCCTGGAGTTGTACAACCATTACAACATGATTCACCCCCTCCTCCTCAATCCTAGGCAATCACTACTTTGTGTCTCCTTAGAGTTGCCTCTTCCGAATATTTCATATAAATGGCATTGTACAATATGTGGCCTTTTTGGACTGGCTTCATTCAATTAGCATAATGTTTTCAAGGTTCATCCATGTTATACCATTTGTCAGTACTTTATTCTTTTTTATTGCTCGATTATAATCTACTGTATAGATATACTGTTTTTTATCTATCAGTTTATTAGTTGATGGACATTGAGCTGTTAACTACTTTTCAGCTATTATAAGAAATGCTGCTGAAAACATTTGTGTACAGGTTATTCCATGGATGCATCATTTTTCTTGAATATGTACCTAGGAGTAGAATTGTTGGTTCTTGTGGTAACTCTATGTTTAACATTTTGAGAAACTGCCAAACTAGTTCCCAAAGCAGCTGTACCTTTTTACATTCACACTAACAATTTCTCTACATCCTCACCAAAAGTTATTACCTGTGTTTTTATTATAACCATCCCAGTGGATGTGAAGTATTATCTCATTGTGGTTTTGAGCACATTTTCATGAGTATAATGACAGCTTGTATGTATCTTTTTTGGACAAATGTCTATTCATTATCACCTTTGCTTATTTTTAATTGGGTTATCTTTTTATTATCAAGTTCTAATCATTCTTTATTCATTCTATATGCTGGATACAAATCCCTTATCAGACTGCTCAGGTAAATGGCTTGCAAATATTTTCTCCTATTATTGTCTTTTCACTTTCATGTTAGTATCATTTGATGCATAAAAGTTTAATTTTTGTGAGTCTAATGTAGATATACATTAGCGCGGGTGGCTGTGACTGGTGCACTAAGCGCAGGCAGCTTGACCGGTGCACTAAGCGTGGCGGAGAGGAGCCACCCCACATACGAGGTCAGGGGCAGAAGCCAGGAGGATCCCATGCCCAAGAGGCGGTGGCCAAGAGGAGTTACCCCACATCCGAGGTCAGGGGCAGTGGCCAAGAGTGCCAGGCTGCGACAGCGCAGGAAGGGCCAAGAGGAGCTACCCTACGCCCGAGGCCAGGGGCAGTGGCTGGGAGGAGCAACCCCACATCCAAGGAACGGTGGCTGCACGGGTGCCGGAGGGCTGAAAGGAGCTACTCCACGTTCAAGGTCAGGAGGGGCGTTGGTGAGGAGATACCCCTAATCCAAGGTAAGGAGCAGCAGCTGTGGTTTGCTGGAGCAGCTGTGAAGAGATACCCCATGCCCAAGGTAAGAGAAACCCAAGTAAGATGGTAGGTGTTGCAAGAGGGCATCAGAAGGCAAACACACTGAAACCATACTCACAGAAAACTAGTCAATCTAATCACACTAGGACCACAGCCTTGTCTAACACAATAAAACTAAGCCATGCCTGTGAGGCTATCAAAGATGGGCGGGTCATGGTGGAGAGGTCTGACAGAATGTGGTCCACTGGAGAAGGGAATGGCAAACCATTTCAGTATTCCTGCCTTGAGAACCCCATGAACAGGATGAAAAGGCAAAAGGATAGGATACTGAAAGAGGAACTCCCCAGGTCAGTAGGTGCCCAATATGCTACTGGAGATCAGTGGAGAAATAACTCCAGAAAGAATGAAGGGATGGAGCCAAAGCAAAAACAATACCCAGCTGTGGATGTGACTGGTGATAGAAGCAAGGTCCAATGCTGTAAAGAGCAATATTGCATAGGAACCTGGAATGTCAGGTCCATGAATCAAGGCAAATTGGAAGTGGTCAAACAGGAGATGGCAAGAGTGAACGTCGGCATTCTAGGAATCAGCGAACTAAAATGGACTGGAATGGGTGAATTTAACTCAGATGACCATTATATCTACTACTGCGGGCAGGAATCCCTTAGAAGAAATGGAGTAGCCATCATGGTCAACAGAAGAGTCTGAAATGCAATACTTGGATGCAATCTCAAAAACCACAGAATGATCTCTGTTCGTCTCCAAGGCAAACCATTCAATATCACAGTTATCCAAGTCTATGCCCCAACCAGTAACGCTGAAGAAGCTGAAGTTGAATGGTTCTATGAAGACCTACAAGGCCTTTTAGAACTAACACCCAAAAAAGATGTCCTTTTCATTATAGGGGACTGGAATGCAAAAGGTGGAAGTCAAGAAACACCTGGAGTAACAGGCATATTTGGCCAAGGAATGCGTAATGAAGCAGGGCAAAGACTAATAGAGTTTTGCCAAGAAAATGCACTGGTCATAGCAAACACCCTCTTCCAGCAACACAAGAGAAGATTCTACACATAGACATCACCAGATGGTCAACACCGAAATCAGATTGATTATATGTTTTTCAGCCAAAGATGGAGAAGCTTTATACAGTCAACAAAATAAGACCAGGAGCTGACTGTGGCTCAGATCATGAACTCCTTATTGCCAAATTCAGACTCAAATTGAAGAAAGTAGAGAAAACCACTAGACCATTCAGGTATGACCTAAATCAAATCCCTTATGATCATACAGTGGAAGTGAGAAATAGATTTAAGGGACTGGATCTGATAGATAGAGTGCCTGATGAACTATGAATGGAGGTTCGTGACATTGTACAGGAGACAGGGATCAAGAAAAGAAATTGAAAAGAAATGCCAAAATGATTCATTTTTCCAATGAATCATTTGGTACCCTTGCTGAAAATCAGTTGATCATATTGTTGCAGCCACGCGTTCCGGGAAACAAACTCACTCAGAAGGACAATGCAGATAGTGGAGTGCAGTTTATTACACCGGCGGGCCCAAGGCAGAGTCTGCTCTCAGCCAAGGAACCCGACCAGTTTTTGTGAAAACCTTATATATCCTAAGTGTACTTGCTCAAACCCACCTCCCCAAATTCCTTGAAACTAGTCTGGACCAAGTAAAAGAGAGATACAATCAAAGTTAGTCCATGGTTCATGTGTGACAAGACTAGATAAACAGTGGATATTTATCAATAGGCCTGTGGTCATATCCCAGTAAACATAATGGAATTTACCACTTTGTTCTGTTACAGAGATAACTGAATTGGCATATTCTTTTAGGCAACAGAGAGTCCAAGTGCAAGTCCTGAGGCTCTTTTACCAGGGGGTCTGGTTTCCCATTGGTATGCCATCTCTATAGACAGTGGGCACAAAGTTCAGAGTCCATTGGAAGGGTGACCATGCGTGTAGCCTACTGTTCGCAGCCTGGGCTAACATGGAGTCCAGCTCTGTCTGTTTCCTCTTTCAATATGTAAGGGCTCCTTTCTGGACTCTGTGTTCCCTTCCATTAATAATTTTATTTCTTTATGCCAGAGCCACGCTGTCTTGTTTATTTTAGTTTTGCAGTAAACTTTGAAACAGGTAAGTCTGAGTCCTTCCACCCTCTTCTTTTTCAAGGTTGTCTTGGCTATTCCCGATCCTTTGATTTGAATTTCTAGGAGTTTCTCCATTTCTGCAAAATTCTAGCATAAGTGTCTCATTGAGTCACAGATCAATATGGGGAATACAGGTATTCCTCAATTTATTACAGTTTGCTTTATTGCGCTTTGCAGACACTACTTAAAAAAAAAAAAAAACAAAACAAATTGAAGGTTTGTGGCCACCTTGTGTTTTGCTGAAAGTTTTCACTTTCCTCGTCTCAGGTTCAAAGGATTTGTTAACAAAATAAGCCACTTGATAGTACAAATAAATGATACAAATATTTCTTAGAGAATTATCTAGCTTACTTTCAATATACTAAGATTAAAAGAAAAGAGAAATAGAAAGAGCAGAGGATACATCACGAAATTGGGTTTTGACAAACATCCAGGCTTAATCAGTGCTGGGAAGTCCCGTGTCACAGAGCATCTGGAGTCCCCTTTGGGAAAGGTCAGCAAGGCAGCTCTGTGGGTGAGACTTCAAAGGTTGCAGTCAGGGGTTCCCATTTATAATCCCAGGATAGAAGCAAACTGATATCATCATCCATCTAAGACCAAATTGCAAACCTGGTTTCATGTTAACACTTTGTTTTGTCTTGTAAAACTTGGAATGTTGTTAAGCCTGGGACTTGATTGGCCAGGCCCCCTTCAGGGGCTCAACAATCTTAAGATTGCTCCCCCATCTTACCTAAACTACACTCACAGCAGGCAGTCACTCCCAGTCACTCTCAGTCAGGGCAGTGTCCAGGCAGGTTAGAAGCAAGGTCAGAGGCGTGCTCTGCTTTGTCTCCGAAGCCTAAACAGACTATTCATTTAATTTCCCTAACACCCTGCATTATCAGTTAATGGTTAGCATTTTTTAGCAATAAAATATTCTAAAGTATGATATGTATGTCATGTCAATGTATGGCAAAACCAATACAGAATTGTAAAGTAAAATAAAAAATAAATTAATTAATCAAAAAATAATAATAATTAAAAAAGACATAATGGCACACGTAATAGCTTACAGTAAACATAACTTTTACATGTGCTGGGAAACCAAAAAAAATTCATATGGCCCTCCTTATTTTGGTATTTGCTTAATTGCAGTAGTCTGAAACTGAACCAGCAATGTCTCTGAGTATGACTGTGCTGCCATATTAAACTCTGGTCCATGAAAATGGGATGTCTTTCCATTTACTTAGATCTTTGATCATCGATCTTTCAACAAGTTTTTTTTTCAGTGTACTAATGTCACATTTTTTTCCTTCAATTTATCCCTAAAAAATTTTTGGTCATTTTTGATGTTATTGTAAGTAGAATTGTTTTCTTTTTTTTTAACTCAAAATGCTTCTAATTTATTTTTTTACTTTTTATTGATGCACAGCTGAATTACAGTGTTATGTTACTCACTGCTGTGCAGCAAAGTGACTCAGTTATTTATTTATGTAAATTTTCATCCCTATCAAGCTACCAGTGGTATTTTTCACAGAACTAGAACAAATAATTTCAAGATTTGTATGGAAATACAAAAAACCTCGAATAGCCAAAGCAATTTTGAGAAAGAAGAATGGAACTGGAGGAATCAACTTGCCTGACTTCAGGCTCTACTACAAAGCCACAGTCATCAAGACAGTATGGTACTGGCACAAAGACAGAAATATAGATCAATGGAACAAAATAGAAACCACAGAGATAAATCCACACACCTATGGACACCTTATCTTCGACAAAGGAGGCAAGAATATACAATGTAGTAAAGACAATCTCTTTAACAAGTGGTGCTGGGAAAACTGGTCAACCACTTGTAAAAGAATGAAACTAGATCACTTTCTAACACCTCACACAAAAATAAACTCAAAATGGATTAAAGATCTAAACGTAAGACCAGAAACTATAAAACTCCTAGAGGAGAACATAGGCAAAACACTCTCCGACATAAATCACAGTAGGATCCACTATGATCCACCTCCCAGAATACTGGAAATAAAAGCAAAAATAAACAAATGGGATCTAATTAAAATTAAAAGCTTCTGCACAACAAAGGAAAATATAAGCAAGGTGAAAAGACAGCCTTCTGAATGGCAGAAAATAATAGCAAATGAAGCAACTGACAAACAACTAATCTCAAAAATATACAAGCAACTTATGCAGCTCGATTCCAGAAAAATAAACGACCCAATCAAAAAATGGGCCAAAGAACTAAATAGACATTTCTCCAAAGAAGACATACAGATGGCTAACAAACACATGAAAAGATGCTCAACATCACTCATTATCAGAGAAATGCCAATCAAAACCACAATGAGGTACCATTTCACACCAGTCAGAATGGCTGCAATCCAAAAGTCTGCAAGCAATAAATGCTGGAGAGGGTGTGGAGAAAAGGGAACCCTCTTACACTGTTGGTGGGAATGCAAACTAGTACAGCCACTGTGGAGAACAGTGTGGAGATTCCTTTAAAAATTGCAAATAGAACTGCCTTATGACCCAGCAATCCCACTGCTGGGCATACACACCGAGGAAACCAGAATAGAAAGAGACACATGTACCCCAATGTTCATTGCAGCACTGTTTATAATAGCCAGGACATGGAAACAACCTAGATGTCCATCAGCAGATGAGTGGATAAGAAATACACAATGGAGTATTCAGTTCAGTTCAGTTCAGTCACTCAGTCATGTCTGACTCTTTGCGACCCCATGAATCGCAGCACGCTAGGCCTCCCTGTCCATCACCAACTCTCGGAGTTCACTCAGACTCACGTCCATCGAGTCTGTGATGCCATCCAGCCATCTCATCCTCTGTCGACCCCTTCTCTTCCTGCCCCCAATCCTTCCCAGCATCAGAGTCCCTTCCAATGAGTCAACTCTTCGCATGAGGTGGCCAAAGTACTGGAGTTTCAGCTTTAGCATCATTCCTTCCAAAGAAATCCCAGGGTTGATCTCCTTCAGAATGGACTGGTTGGCTCTCCTTGCAGTCCAAGGGACTCTCAAGAGTCTTCTCCAACACTACAGTTCAAAAGCATCAATTCTTCGGCGCTCAGCCTTCTTCACAGTCCAACTCTCACATCCATACATGACCACAGGAAAAACCAAAGCCTTGACTAGACGGACCTTAGTCAGCAAAGTAATGTCTCTGCTTTTGAATGGAGTATTACTCAGCCATTAAAAAGAATACATTTGAATCAATTCTAATGAGATGGATGAAACTGGAGCCGATTATACAGAGTGAAGTAAGCCAGAAAGAAAAACACCAATACAGTATACTAACACATATATATGGAATTTAGAAAGATGGTAGTGATAACCCTGTATGTGAGACAGCAAAAGAGACACAGATGTATAGAATGGACTTTTGGACTCTGAGGGAGAGGGAGAGGGTAGGATGATTTGGGAGAATGGCACTGAAACATGTATACTATCATGTAAGAAACGAATCGTCAGTCTATGTTCGATGCAGGGTACAGGATGCTAGGGGCTGGTGCACGGGGATGATCCAGAGAGATGATATGGGGTGGGAGGTGGGAGGGGGGTTCAGGACTGGGAACTCATGTACACCCGTGGCGGATTCATGTCAATGTATGGCAAAACCAATACAGTACTGTAAAGTAAAATAAAGTAAAAATAAAAATTAAAAACAAAACAAAACAAAATGCTTCTAATTTAGTTTTTTACTTTTTATTGACGCATAGCTGAATTACAGTGTTATGTTACTCACTGCAGCAAAGTGACTCGGTTATTTATTTATGTAAATTTTCATATTTATATAAACATTTATAAATTTTATAATATAAATACTGTAATTATATGAATATTTTATATCCTTGTCCATTTTGGTTTACCACAGGATATTGAATATAGTTCCCTGCGCTGTATAGGAGGACTGTGTTGTTTATCCATTCTGTATACACCAATTTGCATCTGCTAATTCCAAACTCCCAATCCAACCCTCTCCCACCTTCCTCCCCTTAGATAACCATCAGTCTGTTCTCAATGTCTCTGATAGAATTGTTTTCTTAATTTCATTTCAGTTCATTCATTGCTTGTCTATAGAAATACAATAGATTTTTGTATATTGATCTCGAATCCTGCAATCTCACTGAACTTTTAAAAATTAGCTTTTAGTGGTTTCCATAGGATTTTCTTCCCTCATAGCTCAGTTGGTAAAGAATCTGCCTGCAATGCAGGAGACCCTGGTTTGCTTCCTGGGTCAGGAAGATCTGCTGAAGAAGGGATAGGCTATCCACACCAGTATCCACGGGCTTCCCTTGTGGCTCAGCTGGTAAAGAATCTGCCTGCAATGTGGGAGACCTGGGTTCGTTCCCTGGGTTGGGAAGATTCCCTAGAGAAGGGAAAGGCTACCTGCTCTAGTATTCTGGCCCAGAGAATTCCATGGACTGTATAATCCATGGGTCACAAAGAGTCTGACATGACTCAGTGATTTTCACTTTCATAGGGTTTTCTACATAGAAGATCATTTCATCTGCAAATAGATATAGTGTTACTTCTTCCTTTCCAGACTGGACGCCCTTTCCTTCTTTTTCTTGCCTAATTGTTCTAGCTAGAACTTTCAGTATGGTGTTGACTAGAAGTGGTGTGGGCAGACACCCTTTTCTTTCTTCTGATTAGGGGGAAACCATTCATTCTTTCACCATGAAGCATGATGGGGTATTTCATTGATGTCCTTTATCAACCTGAGGAACTTCTAGTCTTGTCTTTTGAGTGCTTTTTTTTTTTCAGGAAAGGATGTTGGATTTTGCCATTTTTAGTTTTTGAGTCTTGAGGTGACCATATTGTTTTTCCTTTATTCTTTTCAGATGCTAAACCTTGCATCCCTCAGATAAATTTCACCTGGTAATGATATGTAGTCTTTTACTACGCTGTTGGATTTGGTTTGCTAAAATTTTACTGAGGAATTTAAAGTCTATTTTTATAAGAGATATTGTTAATCTCTAGTCTTTTTCTTATAATATCTTTGTCTGATTTTGGTATCAGGGTAATATTAGCCTCATAGAATGAACTGGGATATTTCTTCTCTTCCATTTTTTGGGAAGAGTTTGTGAAAAGTTGGTATTAATTTTTCTTTAAATGTTTGATAAAATTCATCAGTGAAGTAATTGGGCCTTCAGCTAATTTTTGTGAGAAATTTTAATTCACTAATTCAATCTCTTTACTTGTTACAGGTCTATTGAAAATTTTAGGTCTTATTAAATCAGCTTTGGTAGTCTGTGTCTTTCTAGAAATTTGCCCACTTTCAGTTTTTTTAATGTGGATTTCAGTTATTCTGTTGTCACTTGTTTTCAGCCTGAATAATCCCTTTTAGTGTTTCTTTTTTATAACTGTATTGAAGTATAGTTGATTTACAATGTTGTATTAGTTTCAGGTGTATAGCATGGTCATTCAGTTATACATATACAGATATTCATTCCTTCTCGGTTTCTTTTCCCATATAGGTTATTACAGAATACTAAGTAGAGTTTCCTGTGCTATACAATAGGTCCTTGTTTGTTATCTATTTTATATATAATAGTGTGTGTATGTTAATCTTAAACTCCCTAATTTAGTATTTGCTCTATGGCAGGTCTGCTAGCAGTGAATTATCCCAGATTTTGTTTATCTAAGAATATTTTTATTTCACTTTCATTGTTGGAAGATAATTTTGTTATATATGATTCTTGGTGGACACCATTACCTCTGACCTCCATTATTTCTGATTAAAAGTCAGCTGTTAATCTTATTGGGCTTCCAATGAGTCATTTTTCTTTTCCTTCTTTTGACAGTTTTGCTTTGTCTTTCAACAACTTTGACTATAACGTGGGCGTGAACCTCTTTGCATTTATCTTACTTGCTTAAATTTCTTGGATGTTTACATGAATGTTTGTAATCAAATTTTGGATGTTTTCAACCATTATTACTTTGAATATTTTCTACTCCTTCCTCTGTGTCCTCTCCTTTTGGCACTTTTACTATGCACATTTCAGTGAACTTATGGTCTTCCATATTTCTCAGAGGCTCTGTTCAGTTTTCTTTATTTCTCCCCTCACTGCTCTTCAGATCGTATAATTTCCATTGACCTGTATTCAAGTTCATGGAGTCTTCTTCCAGCTCACATCTATTACTGAGCCCTCTCGTGAATTTTTCATTTGTTTTTGTACTTTTAAGCTACGGAATTTAGTTTTTTTTTTCTGTTTCATTTTTAGTTTCTATTACTTTCTTGATGCTATTTGACACTGTTCTTATTCTCCCCTTTAGTTCTTTAGACGTGGTTTCCTTTTGTTCTTTCAATGTATTTTTAATAACTGGCTAGAAACTTTTGTCTACTAAGTCTAGCATCTGGGCCTCTTCAAAGGTAATTTCTGTTGCCTGCTTACTTTCCTGTGCATGGATTACATTTCTTTTCATGTCTCAGTAATTTTTCTTGAAACTGGACATTTTAGATAATACGTTGAAGAAACTCTGGATATTGGTTATTGATCCTCCCAGACCTTGCTGTGCTCTTGTTTGCTTGTTTACCTGTTTATTTGTCTAATGACCTGGCTGTACTGTTTTAATAAATTTTATGTACCCTGTAGCATGCAGCTGCTGATATTGTCCCTTGATCATAGCCTTGGGCATAGGCATAGTCACTGGGGCCACACAGCTCCACCTCCACCACCAGCACAGTTGGATTAGCCAGGTTCTCTTTGTCTCTTTCTCTGGTTTTACTGCTAAGCTCTAGCTATTCTGCCTCTATTGGTATCACACCCAATTAGCTTTCACTAGCTGCTAGCTGGTTGCTGTATTGTTTTTGATAATGCTCTGGGGTACAAGTTGTCCACAGCCTGACCCAGTTAAATTCTGGACCCTTCCCAGGGGCAGGGTGTTACCAGTATTTGAAGCTTGCTCAGGCTTCTCTGGTGGCTCAGATGGTTACAAGATTCTGCCTGTAATGTGGGACACCTGGGTTCAGTCACTGGGTTGGGAAGATCCCCTGGAGGAGGGCATGACAACCCACTCCAGTAGTCTGGCCTGGAGAATCCCCATGGACAGAGGAGCCTGGTGGGCTACAGTCCATGGGATTGCAAAGAGTCAGACACGACTGAGTGACTAAGCACAGCACAGCACAGATCCCAGAAGTACTCTAGCTGTCTCTTCCCTGGTTCTCTCTGTTACACTTCTAGTTGGTTTACTATTTTATTGTTGCTTACTAGTATCGTGGAGCTACTGGTCTCCTCTTAATTGCTCACTACCAAGATTTCTATTGTTTTTGACAATGCCCTTAGGCATGAACTTCCTCATGCTGCATTCCAAATAAAGTTAGTCCTCTTAGGGTGAGCTATGGTGCTCTTAGTTCTACCTCCTGTTCTGGGAAGACCACTGCAGCACTGCCCTGGAACTAGGAGCAGGGTTTTCCACTTCCAGAGTGACACTCTTGGTGTACAAAAAGGTCACTGAATAGGGATAGGATCCTTCTCTTCTTGGCTTTTCCCTTTCAGCATAGAACGTCTTCCCTACAAGCAAACCAGGGAAGGGGTTACTAGGGTACAGCATTCTTGGTTTTCCATCCTTGGGGTAGAGGTTCCACTCTAGGAGTGAGGACTGGATGTGTAAAGGGAGTTCCCTGCCTGAAACAGATTTTCTGCAGCGCAGAGTTGCATGGCGTGGGAGATGCCAATGGCCTGCCTTTCCCAGGGAGAAACTATACTCCCAGGGAGATGCCAGTGGCCTGCCTTTCCCAGGGTGAAACTATACCCCTAGACTGGAAGCTGAGGACACAAGGAATCTCTGTCTTTTAAGTGGTAAAGCCTCCCTCACACTAAGATGGGAAAGGAATGGGAGAGGGTTGTGGATCAAATGTATAGACTTTCACAATTCTTGCAAGAATTAGTATATTTTCTCCATTTGGTGTATTGAGCTTAGGACAGTTTCCAGATACCTCATTTTATTATCGAAGTATTTTGTTGTTGGTGGGGGTGTTGTTCAGTTGGTGGGCATGTCTAACTCTTTGTGACCCGTGGACGGCAGCATGCCAGGCCTCTCTGTTCCTCACCATCTCCTGAAGTCTGCCAAGTGCATTTCCATTGCGTCAGTGATGCCATCCAGCTGTCTCATCCTCTGAGGCCCTCTTCTCCTTCTTTATTGAAGTATAGTTGGTTTACATTGTTGTGTTAGTTTCAGGTTTACAACAAAGTGATTCAGTAATATTTTTTCAGATTTTTTTCCATTATAAGTTATTACAAGATATTTAATGTAGTTTCCTATGATATAACTCAGCCCAGATCATTTAAATGGTTTGTTTAGAAAATAATATTCACCAGTTAAATGGTTGTTTTACTGAGGAGCGAGGTCACCAAGCCTCTCTCAGCTCCATTCTAGAAGTTTCCATTTGCTGCCTGCTTTTGTAAATGATGTTTTATTGGAATGCAACCATATCCGTCCATTTATGTGTTGTCTGTAGCCACTTTCATGCTCTAATGGCAGAGTTGAGGAGTTGCAGTAGAGACCTTGTCACCTGCAAAGATTAAAACAGGTACCATCTGGCCCTTACAGAAAAAGCTTGCTGAGGAATCGTCTTTCTACTCTCCCTGTGAAATACACGCTGACAAAACTGTTGTCATATGAAGAGGGGATGATGCAGTTAGAATCGCAGCAAACGTGTCAATCAACCAATTTTAAAAAAAAATCATCGTTTTCTGTTTTTGGTTGTTTGTGGTATTTGTCAGTTTTTAAATTTTAAACTTTTTTATACTGTATACTTTCTAATTGTGAGTCAACATTCCATTGTATACCTGGTTTAGTATTTTTAGTTTTTCAATCTTCCTCAAGTCGGTCCTAAACTGTATAAGCTTCCTCCTTGGGGTTAGAAGGGCAGCAGTGTGATCAGGTTCAGGCTGACTTTCCTGTACCCCCGAGTTCTACTTCCTATATTCATGAATTTTTACCATGTCAGCATATCACCTGTCCTTCATTTCCATACTTCATTTAAATTGCTTTTTTAACTGAAACAGTAGACCTTGTGTGTCTCTAGAGTCACTGGCTTGGTGTGGCGCTTGCATCTTTATAAATGGCCCTGTGTGGACACATGGCCTGGAGGCTTCACCCTGCAGACACAGCATGGGGTGGGCTCTGGGGAGGGGACAGAGCAGGCTGAACGAGGCACTGAGGGTGGCAGGAGGCCAGGGTGGTGGTGGTGGGAATCTGGGCGGGCCAACGCCTTACCACACCTCCCGAAGAGATTCTGAGCTTCCAGGGGTCAGGAGGGCCTTCTTTCTTGTACCTCCAGGGCCGGGCAACCATCGTGGACACTGCAGGCTGAAGAGGGGCATATGACCTTCTGTCTTTCAGCACTGCTTTAAAGGACACTGCATCTGGCTGACACCTGACATTCTCAAACGAGATGGCAACTGGGGTGCCTGGAGTCCCTTCGGCTCCTGCTCGCGTACCTGCGGCACAGGTGTGAAGTTCAGGACCCGTCAGTGCGACAACCCACAGTGAGTTTGCTCTGATGTCTCCCAGTCTTCCTGGGTGGCAGCGGTGGTCCCCAAGGGTCCTGGCTAGCCTACCCTATCCCGCAAGGCTCCGCAGATGTCACTTCAGGTGAGGGTGTGAGAGCAGGCAAGTCTGGCCCCTTCTCATCCTCCCTGGGAGGGACCGAGACTTAGGAAGGGGAGGGCTCACAGTCTGCTGGGGGCCGAGCCAGCCCTGGAGACTCGGAAACCTGGTCTCCTTCCTCCCGGCCTGCATCCTACTCTAGACCTCAACCTGCTCTGCTCTTCCTGGTTGAGGGCATCGAGACAGAAGGTAGAACAGAGAGGAGGCAGTGGGGATAAAGAGAAGGGCTCTCTTGGGCCCTGGGAGGCTGAGAGCCTGAGCAGGAGAGCAAATGATTGCAATCAGGCGAGAGGCAGGGTCAAGTGGCATGCCACCCATGCCCAGCTGCCCAAAAGGAGAAAGGCTGGAGAGGTGTCCGAAGGCCCACCAGGCTCCCACCTCCACCCACGTGCTCTCTCCTGCCTCCCAAGCGGGTCCCAGCCCCTGTGCTATCTTCAGAGCTCCCCCGGCTCCTCTCAAGTACCCTGGGGCTACTACACGAGCCTCACGTACTTAGATTGACAAGACAGGAAGTTAGAAACTCAGAGGCTATGGGGTGCTGGGCAAGGACTTTCAGGTTCTGGTCCGGGGTGCCCCGTCAGAGGAGCAGATCTGGCCTGACCTCCCCCTCGCCCCTCACCAGGCCCTGACTCCTCCTGGTGCTGGGCTCTTGGGGCTCAGGGGACTCAGCCCCGGTCTGGCCCTAGGGGAGATTATGTACGTTGCAGGTACTCTATCTTCTGTCCCTCCCCACACGTGCACTTTAGGGATATTTTTCCCCCTCTGGCTGGTCCAGCTTTCTTAGGCAGCAAGGGTTGAAGGGCAGTAGTAACATGAACAAAACCGCCAGCACTACCTGCCAGCCTGTCTGTTCACAAACACTGTTGGGCCTGCCCAGCCCAGGC
Organism: Oryx dammah; assembly: GCF_014754425.2. Taxonomy (NCBI): domain Eukaryota; kingdom Metazoa; phylum Chordata; class Mammalia; order Artiodactyla; family Bovidae; genus Oryx; species Oryx dammah. The sequence goes on along the minus strand of NW_024070189.1, from coordinate 105,275,836 downwards.
CAGCACCCCTGTTCCCTCCACATCAGTGACCGTCAGACAGCACAGATGTGTACACGGAGCTCTGACCGTGGTTTGCTCGTGCCAGCCTGGCCTGCGTCAGCACCCAGCCCCCAGAGCCCTGCGGAACCCGGAGGCCCCCGCACGCCAGGGCACCCGTGGGCCTCCCCTTTCGTGTGTCCTCCTGGAGATAATGGCTGGGCCTCCCACTGCCCCATCTTTAGTTGCTGCTCCCTGTGCTCGGGTTCTTCCCGGGACGCTGGGGCCAGTATGAAGACTTCCGAGGCTCCGCGCTGGGCCCCTGCTCCCTGGATTGAGCTCCCTCTGTGTTCTCTGCCCTGCCACTCTTGAGACTGCAGAACTGCAGCTGGCAGCATGAGCTCAAGCTCTCCCGTTTCTCTTCCTCCCGGGCCTCCCCTGTATTCTCCCACTCACGCTCTCTTTTGGGATTATCCCGGGTTTCCGTGTGAATACGTCTGTCTCCTGCCTAGGCGGGCCCCTTCCTGCTGTTTCTTGCTGCCCAATGCCCTGGGCTTCCCATACCTTCACACCCAGGCCTGCACCCCTTCCTGGTAACGCCCGAGCTGTTGTTGTCATTTGTCTGTCATCCCATCAGGGGCCATGATGTAAATCTCAAAGTCACACTTTCTTTCATGGGCCCATTCAAACACTGATCCTCTTGGTTCTTACTCCACAAATTTCTGCGATCGTTATTTCCACTGACTTCCCCCAAGAACATGGTACTGTGCAAGGAACCTCATGGAAGCCAGCCCCTTCCATCGTCCACTCTGCAATGCTGTATGCTGTTCACCCCCATCACAGCAGAGCATGACTTTTGCCCAAGACTCAGGTGGGGCCTCGGGTTCTGCTTGCCTCTGTCACACCTGGCAGATGGCAACACTGAAGCCCCTCCCCGCTCCTCCCAAGCTGCTGGCCTGCCATGCTCCAGCACTCTGACTTCCAGGGGCACTTGCTGGCCACCAGCCAGCACCTTTCCCGCGGGGTTAGTGCTTTGTGGACTGGTGAGATTCTCAGCAAAGTAAGGAAATACAGACGCACTGCCCAAGTTTTCTCGAGCTGCAGGAAACCTGGAGATGTACCTGACCCTTGAGAACACCTGTATCAGGATCCCACTGCTTCAGAATTACTCTGAGTTCTCACTGTGTGTGAGGCCCAGGTGGGGAGGGTGTAGGGAAGGCTCACCCAGCTCCTCCACCCTGGAGCTTATGGCCGGGGGCGTGGCAGACCCTACACCCTGTTACAGATCACTGCTGGTCTACAGCCATAGCTACAGGAGCCGGGGTGGGGCGGGGGGTGCACAGGGGCTGAGTAGATGCTCCCTTCCCTTGGGGCCCCCAGGAGGATTACCAGCCTCTCCTGTACTGATGCGCCACGGCTCTGGGACAGGGCAGGGCTGGGTTCCTTCACTCAGCAGAGCTGCCCCCTCACCCCCAAGGCTCAGGGATCCCTGCAAATCCCACAGGCGGCACTCTCAAGTGCTGGCCTCTTCCTGGTGGCACCCTGTTGGAAGGCCTCTCTGCTCTCTCCTCCAGCCCAGCCAATGGGGGCCGCACCTGCTCGGGCCTTGCCTACGATTTCCAGCTCTGCAACTCTCAGGACTGCCCTGATGCACTGGCCGACTTCCGCGAGGAGCAGTGCCGGCAGTGGGACCTGTACTTCGAGCATGGTGACGCTCAACACCACTGGCTGCCCCACGAGCACCGGGACGGTGAGCCCCAGGGGGAGCGGGCACTCGGTGGAGGGGCCAGGGCTCCCTGGGCCACTGATTCTGCATGGGCGTGCCAGCAGAGCCCACCCTGGGCTGGGGGCTCATGGCAGGACTACAGTCCCAGAAAATCCAGGGAATTGAGCCGGGCCAAGGATGCCGCCCGCAGAGAGAGAAGCTCCAGCTGGCCCCAGGCGCCTGCAGTTGCCCTCTGGTGGACAAGGCTGGCATTGCACCATTAGCCCCGCCCAGCCGCAGGGCAGGGACAGGCCAGAGTTGTCCCAGGAATCAGGTTACCTTTGACCTCTCATCATTCAGTGAAAACTCTCCGTTCCAAGTGACTTGAACTGGTTTAAGCACCAAAAGGCATTTGTTGGCTGCTGGGACTGAAAAGTCTGGTAGCTTCAGGCGTGAGAGTGTTTGTATTTCAACTGGATCCCACGCAGTTTCCGTTTCTTTCCAGGCATCGAGCAGAGGGAGGCGGGGTCTGGGGCCTGCTCCGCTGTATCTGTTACCTCAGCGGAGCACTTGTTGCAAGCCCCACGTGTGCATGCAAGGAGAAGGTGCCAGAGCAAATAGGAACCCCCACCCCCAGAGGGGGACTGTGGTCTGGCAAAAAATCAAATAATGATGAGGTGTCTCAGTGACTTCTGAGATAAATGCTGAGAAGGGAAGGTGCCTGGTACCCGAGACTGAAGCAAGGGGCATCTTATTTGGAGTTACGGAAGTGGCCTGGAAAAGGTCTTCAAGTAGAGACCTGGCAAACAGCCAGCTGCCCTTCCCCTGAATATGGGGTTCTCCAGGTAGGACCCCAGCGATCTGAGACCTGGCTGCATCCGAGCAGCCTGGCTCAGCTGGGGGAAGCTAAGTCCCAGGGTCTGGGAGCGTGTTGCTGTCACTACTCCTCTTTTCCTTTCTCCCCTGGCCCAGGGCAGACATGTGGGGCGGGGGGCAGGTGAATCATAAGGAGACGCTCCTGGGTGGGAGTTTCTCTTTGCGAGGTGCTTCCCTTTAGCAAACTTAGGAAGGAAACTACAAGAAAGTGAGCGGTGCAGCCAGCCAGCCAATATGCCCCTGCTTCCCTTCCAGCCAAGGAGCGATGTCACCTCTACTGTGAGTCCAAGGAGACCGGGGAGGTGGTATCCATGAAGCGCATGGTGCATGACGGGACACGCTGTTCCTACAAGGACGCCTTCAGCCTCTGTGTGCGTGGGGACTGCAGGGTGAGTGCCCCAGGAGCAGGGGCAGCGATGGCTCAGGGCCTCGGCTTTCTGGGGCTTCGGGAAGACTCGCTGAGGTTAAGCATGCAAAGTACTGCAAACCACACCTCGATCAGGGCAGGCTCTCAGCAAATATTGGTTCCCAGCCCCTACTCCCTGCTGTCCTCCTCCATGACAAGGGTTCTCAGACTTGAGTCTGAGGAGCCACCTGAGGAGCTCAGGGTCCCACCTCAGAGATTCTGCTAGTGTAGGACGAGGCCGTGTTTCGCCAGCGCCACAGCTGGCCCTGATGCACTAGGTCTCTGGGGACCCCTTGTGAAGCACCACCGCGCCCCTGCCCTCCACTGGGCACTGGACAGCTTACTCTTGCTCGGGGGAGCCTACTGTGGTTCTTGTTGGCTTGGTTCTTTGCAGAAGCACTGTGTTTTGTTACTGTGTTGTCTCTGGGTGTCACAGGAGACAGCTGTGGGGCCCACTCAGCATGTTATCAGCGAAGCGAGTGCAGACCTGCCCCCTTTCTAGAAATAGCAGGGAGCCTCTGCAGCTTCTATAAATGTGGCAGACTGCAGTGTTAACGAGGCTGACTCCCTCCCGTCTCACCTTCCTGAGACGTGAGCACCCTCAGGCTATCTCTGGCAGAGAGCCTGCAGCAGGTCCCCTGGAGGAGGTGGAAGAGGCTGGAAGAACAGAGAAGTGGGGTGTGGCGCTGTGGGGGGAGAGCTCAGGGATTCTCTCCACACGTGTTTCAGTAGGACTGTAGCCAGCAGGGAGGGCAAGCCCCACAGTCTGCTCACACTCCAAACACTCAACCAAGTATTAATACTTGAAAACAAAGACAGCAATGTCTCCTCTGTACTCGTGGGATTTTAATTAAGGGAGATGACACAGCAAAGTCAATTGTCATTAAAGAAGAGATTATTACTTTCATTTCCTGAGGGAAGAGCATGCTGTGCTGTGCACTAGGTTCAGTTAGGAGGCAGAAGGAGCAGGGGAAAGTCTGGGCCAAAGCTTTTATTGGGGTTTCCATAGTGGGAAAGGGGAGGCAGGCAGAATAAACAGCTTGGGGTTGGCCAGTTTGAATAATTCTCTAAGACCGCATTGCCAGAAACTGGCTCTGTAGCCCCTTCATAGTCTAGAGACCCAGCCCTCGAAGGTCTTTGTAAGACAAAAGTCAGAAATCAAAGAGCAAAGGGAAAGGAAGCAAAGAGCGAAACCTGTGAAGCTACGGTGCACCCTAGAACAGGCAGGGAGCAGAGCAGCTAGAGGAGAGGCTGTCTTCCTTGCTGAGTGTGGTCATGGGTGTGAACATGCCTCAGGCAGTGTGCTCAGACCCCAGGTCTGCTCCGCACAGAGCTCTGCAGCTGGGAATGGTGTGCTGTCGCAGGGCTGTAGCGAGTTAAGGGACCAGAATGTGTTCCTGCCTCCACCAGGTGGAAGGCAAGGAAACACCCCTGCTCTGTGTGGGATGATTTTTAATACTAGAGTGGACAGTGTTGAGAGGATGCATTGAGAGAATGAAGGCAGAAGCAGTCCTACCAGCTCTTGCGTCGTGCCCACACGCCCCCAAACTAAAGAGGACACCATTCCTGGGAGCAGTGTGAGGGAGGGACCTGCAGGCCGAAGCTCTGGGGGGAGCCCTGGAGGGCCGCTGCATGGGCGCCCGGGAGACGGGCAGAGGCCATGTCTGACTCATGTTCACGAGGACGCCAGTGTGCTCTGCCGGGGCAGCCTCGGGACTAAGGCCTGGTAGCTCAGCTGGTAAAGGATCCACCTGCAATGCCGGAGACCCCGGTTCAATTCCTGGGTCAGGAAGATCCACTGGAGAAGGGATAGGCTGCCCCCTCCAGTATTGTTGGGCTTCCCTTGTGGCTCTGCTGGTAAAGAATCCGCCTGCAATGTGGGAGACCTGGGTTCTGTTCCTGGGCTGGGAAGATCCCCTGGAGAAGGGAAAGGCTACCCACTCCAGTGTTCTGGCCTGGAGAGTGCCATGGACTGTATAATCCATAGGATCACAAAGAGTCAGACATGACTGAGTGACTTTCACACTAGGCTGTGCAGAGTCCTCTGCAGGCCACAGTGTCCAGATGAGTGGGTGAGTGAGCAGGGAAAAGGCTGGTCCTTGGGTGGGTGTGTCTTGCTGATCCCGTTCGTGATGCCAGTTGTCTTGCTGTTCACACTGTCCGCACCGTTCCCTGAAACCAAGGTAGGCAAGGCACGAGCTAGGAGGCTGGAAGGAGACTCGAGGAGCCGCTGGAACTGCAGACACATTTATTCCCTCCTGGCTGACACGGCAGCCGTAGCAGCAGATGTGACATAACACAACATAACTGCACACAACGTCTCTCCTGGCTGACACAGCAGCTGTCGCAGTATTCACGCTGTTCTCTCTCCTCTCGTGGCTGGCCCAGGGGACACAGCCACGAGGCAGCAGTCACACCACCGCTTTTTACGTGGGTGGAGCTTGCATATCCCTACAGCCCAAGTAACTCGCGGCCAAGTAAGCATCTCTTGATGCGCGTGTGCAGGGCTACAAATGTGCTCAGCTGTTACACGGCCATTATTTACAAAATGTGGGGTGAGAGGGCCTGCACACGCCGACTGGGCCAATTTGCGCTCTCCCTGCAGTGGGCACACAGGGTCTTTCTTGCTCCAAAGCCCCCTCTCCTTCCTCTGCGTCAGGGACTGCCCATACCTGGGCTGCCGAGGGAGCAGGCGCCAGGGCCCAGTGGGGAGCAGGGTCTCAGCAGGCACCGCATTTCCCCCACCTCTCTGCAGAAAGTGGGCTGTGACGGGGTGATCGGCTCCAGCAAGCAGGAGGACAAGTGCGGTGTGTGCGGAGGGGACAACTCCCACTGCAAGGTGGTCAAGGGCACGTTCACGCGCTCACCCAAGAAGCTTGGTGAGTGCACCCCTCCCTCCCCCTGCCCAGAGGCCCAGGCCTGAGTGTCTATAGCACCAGAGCCGGGGGCTGTCTGGGAAGAGGGGCTCTAAGTCTGGGAGGGTGAGGTGGAGAGGCAATCTTAGGGGTCACTGTGTCAGGCCCCAGGCTGGGTGGGGACAAGGAGATGCCAGGGTGTGGGGTGCACAAGGTGACTCTTCAATGCCTTTATTTGAGGGCTCCCTCCCCAGCTCTCCAAGGCTTTCTAGCCACCACTGGCCTCCCTTGCTCTCTGCTCCACCACTGCTGACCCCAGGCGCCTGTGAGCAGGACCTTTGATGAGCTGGCCAGTGCAGCCTGTGGCCTAGGGAAACGTAGGCCTGTCCCAACAGGGCCACAGGAAATTTGGCGCTGGGGAACTTGGGGTCCCTGGCCAAGGTGGGCTCTGGGAAAACAGCCCTCTGGATGAATCTCCTTCCAGAGTGGTCCCTCCACGTGGCTTAGGGGCTCTGGGTGGGCCTGCGACAGCTGACCGCTCTGCCTCCGACTGAAATGGGGAGACGCCACTTTGGTGGGCTTCCCACATCCTCACTGGTAAAGAAGCTACCTGCCATTGAGAAGATACAGGAGATGAGCGCTCCTTCCCTGGGTCAGGAAGATCCCCTGGAGAAGGGCATGGCAACCCACTCCAGTATTCTGGCCTGGAGAAACCCCGGGGACAGAGGACTCTGGTGAGCTGTATAGTCCATGGGGTCGCACAGAGCTGCGCACAGCAGTGATGGCACACACGCAGGCACGCAGGCGCTTTGGCTCAGCTCTTTCGGAAGAAGGGCCTGGAGCAAACCTGCCAGACTCCACTCAGAGCTGGTGCGGGCGGGGCTGCTGCACAGTCCCATGTGAGCAGGCTGTCTTATGTTTAGGGATTAAGCTGCTGAGGTCCAGGGAGACTGAGCAGTTTGCTGAAGGCCTCTCTCCTGGTTGTGGCATCTTAGCTCCATGCGGGGCATGACTCCAGGGCTGCTCATGAGGACACCCACCAAGTTTTCAATGGAAGAGGTTGAAGAAGCGCCGGGATTTGAAAATGAGCCGGAGGGCTGTTGCTGTCTGGGATACACTAGCTTTCCCATGGGTCCCTCTGACAGTGGGCAGTCAGAGCCCATCAAACACTGGGCCTCTGGAACCTCCATTGAGGGCAAGGCCCTCCTCGCATTGTCCGCATTTGACAGCCTCTCCCTTCTCTGTTGGCTTTGTCTCCCCACATCCCAACCAAGGTTACATCAAGATGTTTGAGATCCCGGCAGGAGCCAGACACCTGCTAATCCAGGAAGCAGACACCACCAGCCATCACCTGGGTGAGTGCCGGAGCCAGACAACGCAGGGGCTCCACAGCCTGATTCTTCTGGGGGTCGGGGGCCTGGCTGGGAGGCATGGGCTGCAGCCCTATCTCCTCTGTCCCTGGCTTGGCCCAGCTGATGGGTGGATCTCTCCTTTAGCACTTTCCCAGTGGAGAGGCCACCAGGTTGGGATCAGAGGGCTTCCCTCGCAGCAGTTTTAGAAGGACATTTGTCTAAGACATGCTGTACCTCCCGCCTCAAGGTCGAAGGGGAGGCCCCCTGCCCACTGGAAGGCAGCAAGGTCCACAAGCAGCGGGTGCTGAGGCCAGCTGGTAGAGGGGCTCCCATGGTGCAGCTGCATATTTTCATTTAGTTTCATTTTAAATTCAAGTGGTTCTTTTGGAATAGAGATTCCTTGCATCTCTTGGAAATTTGGATGTTCTAACAACTCGGGATGCCCCTTCTCACATGGCAGCCCCTGTGGCGCTGTGCTCCTGCAGGCTGCCTGGAACCCCTCACAGGGGTTCACTCATCCACACCCCCGCAAGTTGCAGGGCCAAAGTAGGAAGTGATGCTGGGGGTCAGTGAGGGGACCCTGCACAAGTCCTTTCTCTTAGTTTGGGTCCCATCTTCTTCCCTGTGCCCTGGGTTAGGGGTTCCACGACTGCAGGCATCTAGCACCCCCGCTGATGTGAGCAAACATCACTCTTTTTAAAACGCAAATGTTTCTTTCTTCCTTATTTTTAGAGGAGACTTTTATGTTGCTGTCCCCAGATGGACAGCCAGTACTCCTTAAGTAGGAGGCAAATATAAAAGTCAATCCCTTAAAAAAAAAGACACTTCTACCTAAACATCATTTCCTGTCCAGGGCCATCCCTGCGTACAAGGAGGGAGGGTTAGTGACAAGCTGGGGACCTCCTGGCACTTACAACGGCTCTCAAGGGAGTCTAGGAAACTTGTGCAGGAAACGGTTTTCTCACTGTTATCCCGTGACTTTTGTGCCCAGTCTGGCCTCCCTGCTAAAATCTTCCAGCAACCCCCCAGTAGCCACTCTCCACACTCTGGCAAGTGTGGGGCTTTGTGACCAGTGGATTCTCATCTCCTAGACATTCTGGTTTTTTTTTTTTTTTTTTACTTTATTTTACTTTATAATACTGTATTGGTTTTGCCATACATTGACATGAATCCACCACGGGTGTATACAAGCTCCCAATCCTGAATCCCCCTCCCACCTCCTACCCCATATCATCTCTCTGGATCATCCACGCACCAGCCCCTAGCATCCTGTATCCTGTATCGAACATAGACTGGCACTTTGTTTCTTACATGATAGTATACATGTTTCAAAGCCATTCTCCCAAATCATCCCACCCTCTCCCTCTCCCTCAGAGTCCAAAAGTCCGTTCTATATATTTGTGTCTCTTTTGCTGTCTTGCATAAAGGGTCATCATTACCATCTTTCTAAACACATTCTTTGTGGATGCATAGTGGGCTGGGTGGTCCCCGAGTCAGGTTAGGCCTCTTTGGGATGTACAGGACTGGTGGAGTACCAGGCTGAGCCATAGTTATCAGCAGGGTGGGAGGGTGTGTGAGATGCATGCTCACCCCAGGGCAGGAAGCCCTGGTGTCCAGCGGGTACCCCTCACCTGGGGAGCTGGGTCAGGGAGGGCAGTGGCTCTGAGAGCCCCCTGAGTGCTCCAAGTAGACTGCAGGGACGTGGCCCTGGTGGCTGCTAGGTCCCTACCATGGATGTTCTCCTCCAGGGCCTGAGAGGCAGATCCAGGAAAGAGCCCCAGACCCGGAAGAAGCGGGGGTTAGAGGGAAACCTAGGTCCAGTGCAGAGCCAAAGGACAAGGCAGGTTCCCAAGGCGGCTTGGGCTGTCAGTGGGACTGATGGGCCCCTGGAGGAAGACAATGGGCCCTGCTCCCCACAACTCCCTCAACCTGTTCAAACTAGTGAACCCTGCTGACCTCCCGCGCTTCTGCCTCCCCGGGTGATCATGGCTGTCTTCCGTCCTTCTGTCTTTTATCGTTCAGCCGTCAAAAACCTGGAGACAGGCAAGTTCATTTTAAATGAGGAGAATGACGTGGATCCCAACTCCAAGACCTTCATCGCCATGGGTGTGGAGTGGGAGTACCGAGATGAGGACGGCCGGGAGACACTGCAGACCATGGGCCCCCTCCACGGCACCATCACTGTGCTGGTACGTCAGGCAGGGGCCAGGCCCGCCGCCTCTTGCAGCGTGAGGCCGGTGGCTGCTGGGGAAGGGGTCGGGCGGTACCTGGGAGCCCTGAGCCTCCCTGCAGCCTTCGGGCCATGTTCTGCACAGCCCCTCTGGCCTGACCTTGGAGCTGAGGCCCTCCATCTCTGTGTCAGAGTGAGGAGCACGCATGGAGCCACCGGTCTGGCGCTGGGCCCTGTGTCCCTGGGCAACCAGAGACAAAATCCTCTGTAAGCGTTTAGGTTTCTCCTCCACAAACAACTCTGGGCGACATTCACGGCCACCTCTCATCATGCTTATTCTTGTCTGCTACTGCATTCAAACCCTGAAACTCCCTGGGGGCGACCAATGGGGCTCCAGGAAATTGGACTGCTAGACCCAGGTCACACTAAGACTTTGTCTCTGAGCAGCATTGGACCCCGGGTCCCCTGAGTCCAGGACCACAGGCTGCTCCGGGTGGTGGGAACACAGAGGGGGTTTGATTTCCTAATTTACTTCTAAAAAATTAATTTCAATTGCATATGCAATATATTTGATCAGTAAAAAAAAAAAATTAAAACACTGCGGATAAGGCTCAGGTGCCTTTTGCCCCCTCTGTGAAGGTGAGCACTCCGTGCTGGGGCTCAGCGCCCCACACCAGGGTGTGCAGCTGGGGGCTGGGGTGTTCACGCACACTGTGCTCTGCTCACCTCGCCCGCTTGCACTGTGCATCCCCAGAGAGGCCTCTGCTGCCCTGCCTTTGTCAGTGCACATACAGTCGGGCCTCAGTGCTGCTGTTTCTGTGTTCATGAATTCACCTACCAAAAGTATTTCTAATCTCCAAACAGGTACAGACACACCTCAGGAGAAATAGGTAGGTTTGGTTCTAGGCCACCGCAGTAAAGTGAATATCATAGTAATGGAAGTCGTGTGAATGTGTTTGTTTCCCAGTGCATGTTTTATACTGTCTGTAGTCTATGAAATGGGTGATAAAAAACAGTCTAAAAACAGGTCTAAAAAACAATGTGCATACCTCAATTAAAAAGCAAAAAGTCACCTACAATAATGACATCAAAGACCGCTTGGTCAGAGATCACCATAATAAAACTAATAATGATTCTTCTGCTGAGTCATGTCCTGCTGAGACTTACTTTTGGTTTCAGGTTCAGAGGATACACTGGCAAAATAACCACCCTGGGCTTCCCTGGTGGCTCAGACTGTAAAGAATCTGCCTGCAATGCAGGAGACCTGGGTTTCATCCCTGGGTCGGGAAGGTCCCCCTGGAGGAGGGCATGGCAGCCCACTCCAGTATTCTTGCCTGGAGATGCCCATGGACAGAGGAGCATGGTGGGCTACAGTCCATGGGGTCACAGAGAGTCGGACACGACTGAGCAGCAAACACACAGCACACTTCAGTTCAGTCAGTTCAGTCGCTCAGTCGTGTCCGACTCTTTGCGACCCCATGAATCGCAGCACGCCAGGCCTCCCTGTCCATCACCAACTCCCGGAGTTCACTCAGACTCACGTCCATTGAGTCAGTGATGCCATCCAGCCATCTCATCCTCGGTCGTCCCCTTCTCCTCCTGCCCCCAATCCCTCCCAGCATCAGTCTTTTCCAATGAGTCAACTCTTCACATGAGGTGGCCAAAGTACTGGAGCTTCAGCTTTAGCATCATTCCTTCCAAAGAAATCCCAGGACTGATCTCTTTTAGAATGGACTGGTTGGATCTCCTTGCAGTCCAAGGGACTCTCAAGAGTCTTCTCCAACACCACAGTTCAAAAGCATCAATTCTTCGGTGCTCAGCCTTCTTCACAGTCCAACTCTCACATCCATACATGAGCACTGGAAAAACCATAGCCTTGACTAGACGGACCTTAGTCAGCAAAGTAATGTCTCTGCTTTTGAATATGCTATCTAGGTTGATCATAACTTTTCTTCCAAGAAGTAAGCGTCTTTTAATTTCACGGCTGCAGTCACCATCTGCAGTGATTTTGGAGCCCAAAAAAATAAAGTCTGACACTGTTTCCACTGTTTCCCCATCTATTTCCCATGAAGTAATGGGACCGGATGCGATGATCTTCTTAGTAAACAAAAAATAAGGAAGTTTATTACATTAGTAGTAAGTTACAGTATGAGGACAAGTAATATAGTAAGAAATTATTATACATACATCACCTCAAGAAATATATATATATTTGATATATAAGTATATATTATATATTATAATATAATTATAAATATAATAATATATAGTATATATTATTATGTTAAATATATAATTATATATAATATAATAATATATAAATATAATGTATAAATTATATACTAATATATAATGTAATATAATAGATATATTTTATTTATTTATATTTATAATAATTATTATAATAATTATACTATAATAATTATTTTAATATAATTATATAGTATATAATATAATATATTATTATTTATTATATAATATCTATTTATATATAAAATATATCAATATAAAATATTTTATAAATATATAAATTTATAAAATGTATATAACTGTATATTATTATATGTTATATATAATCACATATATATTAAGTATTATAATATTTAATTAATTTAATATATAATATAATTGTATTTTTATATTATATATAATATATTATATTATATATTATATATAATATATTGTAACACATAGAATATAATTATATATTATACTATATATCATAATATTAATATAATATATAAATATATATATTTGATATATTTCACTAACTTGGGAACCATCCAGATCTAATTTGGAGTTCCCAGTACATGGTCTAGCAAGACGCAGATGTATGCATCCATATTCAAGCTATGCTGGGCAGTCCCTGGAATAGCAGTCTGGACCCCCAGCTGAGAGGTTCTGGGCAGTTTGTCCCCCTAAGCCTCCCATCCCTTCTCTCACTGTTGAGACTTCAGAACCCTGTTCACAGCAGCCCTTTATTTCAAGCCACAAGCGCCTTCTGTGTGGAGATGCAGCTCTGGCTGTTATGTTAAAGCCTTGTCTGTCTATTCGTAAGTCTCAGAATGTCAGCAGATCCCTGGGAAAGGGCAGATTCCCAAGGCCCAGGAAGCTTCCTGACTTACTCCCTTTCTGGTGACTTACTCCCTTCCTTATCTGCTGGATCCCAACATCTTTTGCCATTTCTGCTAGTCAACAGCTTGGCATGTAACTCCTTTCAGGGTCTCTGTTTAGTCAGTAGCTTTTGAAGCCTTAACAAGACTGCTTCCATTAACTTGTCCAACAATAACGAGAACATGTGAAAGACTGTGGGAGTTACCGGAATGTGACCCAGAACGACACAAAGTGGCCAAATGCTGTTGACGGATGGCGCCGATAGACGTGCCGCATGTGGGGCTGCCTAAGCCTTTAAGTTGTTAAAACACAACATCTGTGAAGCACAGTAAACCGAAGTGCCGCAAAGCGAGGTCTGCCTGTGCTCTCGGCGGAGCAGGGCAAGCGTGAGCGCCCGACACGCATGCTCCCAGCGGAGCGGACCCAGGCATGGTTCTGCGGCTGATTTCAGCTCCTACTGTAAACAGCGTCTTTTCACACTCTATTCACTGCCATGTTCTTTGCATTTGTCTGCTTTTGGAGGATAATCTCACTGTGTAAAATGTCCCCAGTTGTGGCTGCGAAGTGTGTCTGGTGTCCCTCTGCATGGAGGCTGTGGGTTTGCCCCGTGGAGAGACAAGAATGCATGTGTTACCGAGCCTTGTCCAGGCACAAGTACCTGGGTGCTGGCTGTGAGTTCAGTATTAATGAATCAACAGTGTGTTCCGATCAAGGTGTCTACACAGAAACACACGGAGAATACGCTTATGCATAGGCTGTTGATGAAAATGTCACGACCAGAGGTTCGCTGGCCCAGACCCTGTGCTCCCCTGTGAGCAGTGGTTCAGTACTGGCCGGTTCAGTGTTTGCTGGGACTTTCTAGAACCTGACTACCGGGAATATTGAGCCTTGGCCAGGCGTGTTCCTCGGCTGACCTTCCTAACGGTCTCTGGGGGAGATGGTGGGGGGGCGGGCAAACTCACCCCTGTCTCCCGGGCAGGTCATCCCGGAAGGGGACGCCCGCATCTCGCTGACCTACAAGTACATGGTCCATGAGGACTCGCTCAATGTGGACGACAACAACGTCCTGGAGGACGACTCTGTGGGCTACGAGTGGGCCCTGAAGAAGTGGTCGCCCTGCTCCAAGCCCTGCGGTGGAGGTGAGGGGCCTTCTCAGAGCTGGGGCCCCAGAGGAGCGGGGGATGAGCAGGAAGGGTCTCCTGGGTGAGGAGCTTCCTTCAGCCCATGGTCTCTGCTGACTGCCTGGAGTGAGGGTTGGGCCAGCTATGAGAACACTGGACCCGAGCAGTGACCTTTGCCCAGGTAGCAAGGGCCTAGCCCTGCCAGGGAGGTGGCAGAGGGTGGACAGGAAGGGCAGGTGCTCAGGGCCGCTGGCCAAAGGCAGCAGGGGGTTATGTGTGGGGTTGCATGACATCAGCATCCACCTGTATCATCACGGGAAGGAGGTCTGGCCTGACAGGAGGTCACTGTGAGGGTGGTTTGGATAGACCACTGTGACATCGGGAGGCAGGCCACAGGAAAGGCTTGGGCCATGCTGGAGACCAGGGGAGAGGCCTCCTCTGCAGGTCCCTCCTGCGTTCATTCAGAAAGGCCTTTCCTTTCTGGGGCAGGGCTGGGTGCAAGGAGGTCCCCCTTGCCTTGGACCTTAAACTTGGGTACGATGTAACAGATAGGAAGCTATGATCTGCCCAGTGTGTTCGCTGCTCCTTGGGGACTGGGGGACATGAGAAGCAGGAGAAGACACTCAGCCTGCAGAAGCAGCTGCCCAGGACAGACCACCTTCAAAACCACGCAGGGTCCCATACCAAGACGAGACAGGGAGTTCCCCCGGTGCTGCTGCCTAAGTGGGTGGCACCCAGCCGTCCCCTGAGCCGCCCAGCCCTGGATTTTATCAGTGAGTCCTGTTGAGCCTCCCTCCTGCATTTCTCTTGGACTCATCTGCTGTTGCCATCTTCCCAGTCCTGGCGGCATCCTCACTACCTGACTGGCTCCCACTTTAAACTATTAAAGGGGCAGATTAGACCATACCCTTTCCTGATGTCTTAGTTATCATCAGATCCTTCTGCTCTTGATAAAAAACAAATTCTCCTCATGGCCTCCAAGGTCCAAGTAACTCTCTGACGTTTCCCTCTGCCCCACTGGCACTCCCAACCCTCGCTCACTTGGTCCTGTCCATGCTGGCCTTAGCTGGTTTTCTGGACATGCTGTACTTCTGCCTCGGGGCCTTTGCACAGGCCATCTCCTCTCTGGGGAGCCTCCTTCACTGCTTTCCATGAAACCAGAGCACTGGTATCCTGTATTTCCTGGGGCACCCCCAAATGCCCAGTCTAACTCAGGCTGCCCTGTCCTATTCTCTCATGTCTAATGCACTAGGCTGAGATTTTGAGACTTATCCCAGTTGATATTTTGGGCTCTATAGTCATCTGGTTTGGAGGTTGGCCCGTGATTGTAGAATGCTGAGCAGCATCCCCAGCCTCTCCCTGTTCAACGCTGGTGGCATCTCCTTTCCAGTTGTGACAACTAAGTGTCCCAGACATTGCCAGATGTCCCCACAGACAAAATCTCCACCAGCTGAGAACTGCTGCACTAGACTGGCTGAAGGAGCCTTGCAGGCTGTGTTCCATGTTTAGTGAGGTTCTCAGTGCATATTCATCCAAGGTATAATAAATGACTAAATGCTGGGAGAGGGGATAGAACCTTCCCTCCTGCCCCAGGAAGCCACCCAGGAGGCTGCTCTCCCTGGCCTGGCACCCTCACTTGGCCTGCGGTGCTGGGTGGGCACCAGGCTAGACTTGTCCAAACCTGCCCCACCCTCACCCCATTAGCAGGACAGGGAGAACAGGGCTAAAGTGGCCTGAGGAGCCGCCCCTCCACACCTGCGGGAGGGCCCATGCTGTCCCATTGAGCCCCCTCAAGCTCTCATCTTCAGGGTCCCAATTCACCAAGTATGGCTGCCGCCGGAGGCTGGACCACAAGATGGTGCACCGAAGCTTCTGCGACTCCGTCTCAAAGCCCAAAGCCATCCGCCGGACCTGCAACCCACAGGAGTGCTCCCAGCCCGTGTGAGTGCCGGGGCTGTCTGCCCTCCAGCCCCTCTAGAGGAAGGGGGAAGCGTCCTGGGGCTCCTGTGGACGGTGGGGCAGGATCTGGTTTCTGGGCGGCTCTGGGCCTCACAGGCCCTGAGACTTTTCAGAGTCTTTCTCACTCAACGTGTTCTATGGAGTCTAAGGTGTTTCAGGCTGTGCAGTGGCCTCCTCCTTCAGACTAGCTAGAAGGAAACAGTAATGTGCATCTTTGTGACCCCACGGGCTGTAGCCCACCAAGTTCCTCTGTCCGTGGAATTTTCCAGGCAAGAATACTGGAGTGTATTGCCATTTCCTTCTCCAGGGGATCTTCCCAACCCACGGATTGAACCTGGGTCTCCTGCACTGGCAGGCAGGTTCTTAACCATTAGGGCTACCTGGGATGCTAGAAATGACAACAAGTACTAATGCTCAGATGGGGAAACTGAGGCTCTGGGGGTGTCGGGCTTGCTTCTGGCCCTGTGGTAGATGTTTCCTTCACAGTTCATCCCAGGGGCTGCAGCCTTGACCCTCCAGACCCGGAATTTGATGGGGCTGCATTTCTGGGCCCAGGTTCCTTTTGCAGGGCCCCGAGCAGGGAAGATGGTGGGTAAATAGGCAGGTGGGGGCCCTTTGAGGACAGGTGCTGAGGGCGTCTATGCTGCTGCCCAGAAGGGTTCGTGAAGTCAGAGGGCAGAGTCAGGAGGCCAAGAAAGAACAAAAGCCACCCCCACACCAGGGTCTCCCAGCAATGGGCACGCTTGGGGTTCATGGTCTTCAGGGCCTCAGGTAGGGGTACAGCTAGCCTCCAGGGCACCTTCCTGACACAGGGAAGATGCACCTGGAGGAAAGGCTGCCTTGCCCCTGTCCACTGGGGTTTCTCCAGGGGCTGACCGAGTGCTATGTGCCCTGGCAGGTGGGTCACGGGCGAGTGGGAGCCATGCAGTCGGAGCTGCGGGCGGACAGGCATGCAGGTTCGCTCCGTGCGCTGTGTTCAGCCGCTGCACAACAACACCACCCGCTCCGTGCACACCAAGCACTGCAATGACGCTCGACCTGAGGGCCGCCGGGCCTGCAACCGTGAGCTGTGCCCTGGTCGGTGGCGGGCCGGATCCTGGTCCCAGGTGAGCAGTTCCCCGGCCCTGTGCCCTCAGCCCCGAAACCAAGCTTGGGTGGGACCGAGGTGGCCGGGGTGATCCGCCTTGGCCCGGACACCGCTCTTGCCCTAGGCCACGTCCTGTAGGTCTCAGGGCACCCATGCTTCCTTGGCTAGTGTTCTGTGTGAAACCCAGAGGAATGTGTATCTTTACTCTGCAGGGCAGAGGCTCCCAGTGCTATGGGGGACTGGAACCCCAGAAGACTAGGGGCAGCCTGGGCTCCAAGATGCAAAAGGAGGCCTGGGCTTTTGTCTCTGGGGGCAGAACTGTGGCTAAAAGGCCAGACTTGCAAGAGGGGACATGAGTAAAGGAGGGCTTAGATCTGGCTGAAAAAATAGTAAGGATAGTCTCAGGGGCTGGAGGAGAGTTCTGGGGGCAAGGCTGAGCTGATGTGAGCGCTGACATCCAGCCCACACGCCTGGTGGGTCAGGGGTTGCCAAGACCAGCCAAGATTCCCATGGAAGTTGCTATGGTCATGGTTAATGCTTTATTACAACGGAAGTTCTGTTGTTGTTCAGTCGCTTAGTCGTGTCCCACTCTTTGCAACCCCATGGACACACCAGGCTTCTTTGTCCATCACCAACTCCTGGAGCTTGCTCAAACTCATGTCCATTGAGTCAGTGATGCCATCCAACCAGCTCGTCCTCTGTCGTCCCCTTCTCCTCCTGCCTTCAATCTTTCCTAACATCAAGGTCTTTTCTAATGAGTCAGCTCTTTGCCCCAGATGGCCAAAGTATTAGAACTTCGGTATCAGTCCTTCTAATGAATATTCAGGGTTGATTTCCTTTGGGATTGACTGATTTTATCTCCTTGCAGTCCAAGGGACTCTCAAGAGTCTTCTCCAACACCACAGTTCAAAAGCATCAATTCTTCACCACTCAGCTTTGTTTATAGTCCAACTCTCACATCCATACATGACTACTGGAAAAACCATAGCCTTGAATAGGACCTTTGTCAGCAAAGTAATGTCTCTGCTTTTTAATATAATGTCTAGGTTGATCATAGCTTTTCTTCCAAGCAGCAAGCATCTTTTCATGGTTGCAGTCATCATCTGCAGTAACTTTGGAATCCAAGAAAATAAAGTCTGTCACTGTTCCATTATTTCCCCATCTATTTGCCAAGAAATGGTGGGACCAGAGGCCATGATCTTCGTTTTTTGAATGTTGAATTTTAAGCCAGCTTTTTCACTCTCCTCTTTCACTTTCATCAAGAGGCTCTTGAGTTCCTCTTTGCTTTCTGACATAAGGGTGGTGTCATCTGCATATCTGAGGTTATTGATATTTCTCCTGGCGGTCTTGATTCAGCTTTTGTTTCATCTAGCCTGGCATTTCACATGATGTACTCTGCATATAAGTTAAATAAGCAGAGTGACAATATACAACCTTGACGTACTCCTTTCCTAGTTAGAAACCAGTCTCTTGTTCCATGTTTGATTCCAACTGTTGCTTCTTGACCTGCATACAGGTTCCTCAGGAGGCATGTGAGATGGCCTGGTATTCTCATCTCTTTAAGAATTTTCCACAGATTGTTGTGATCCACACAGTCAAAGGCTTTAGCATAGTCGATGAAACAGTAGTAGATGTTTTTCTGGAACTCTCTTTCTTTTTCTGTGATCCAACCGACGTTGGCAATTTGGTCTCGGGTTCCTCTGCCTTTTCTAAATCCAACTCCAACATCTGGGAGTTCACGGTTCACATACAGAGTAGAATCAACAAAGGGAAAAAGCACTTGGGTGAAGTCTGGAGGAAACCAGGCACAAGCATCCAAGTGTCCAGGATTTTCACTGGGGATCATTCATGGAAGCACAGGGTGCCTGCATGACTGACATCCATTACTGAAGCCCTGGACCCTAGAAGGAAAGCAGATGCTCACCACAAATCATATTCTTGGTGTAAACCAGCCAAACAAGTTGGTACAGCCTGGTCCAGGACCTCAGGCACACAGGCATGCTCTTACCAGACAGACCGTTCCATGAACTTGGCTGGGAGTTAACCAAGAGCCAGTTCTGAAAACAGGCCTTTCTTGGGACTGGGAAGTTTCAAGCAACCCAGTCTGCTGAGTCAGCCCTTTCTCACACAGGAGGCAAGAACTTGAGAATCATCCTTTGGCTCGGCTGGGTTGAGCTGTGAGCAGAGCCAGGAGTCTGGGCATGATGGCTTCTTCCGGCCCCTCCCAGTGTGGTGATGCCAAGGGGGCCAGAGACTGGAGAGGACCGTGAGGGTGCTGGTGGCACAGAGCTCTGTGTCCAGGGGGAGGGAGTGTCCTCCGACAATGCCTCCTGCATGCAGGCAGGGCTTTCTTGGTGATCCGCAGTGCACAGCCATGTCTCCGGGCCGCAACTCCTCTAGACGGAGAAGGGAAGGACTCATTGAGAGTCCAGAAGTGCCGGGCTCTATCCGGCCCTGCATATTTGTTCTCTCCAATTCACCTGAGAGCCCGAGAGCCTGAGGCAGCTGCCAGCGGCTAGGGCAAGGCCGGGCAGACCTCTAGCTCACACTCTCCCCTCTGTCCCTCTCCACCTCCCAAGTGTCGTGGGGTCACCCACTTGGAGAGCCCTTGCAGACCTAGCCTAGCGTGGGAGGTGGGCCCTGACTGGTACTCTCTGTCTGCAGTGCTCGGTAACCTGTGGAAACGGCACCCAGGAACGACCGGTGCTCTGCCGAACTGCGGACGACAGCTTCGGGGTCTGCCGGGAGGAGCGGCCTGAGACGGCAAGGATCTGCAGGCTTGGCCCCTGTCCCCGTAAGCCCTGCGTGCAGCGGGTCCGGGGAGGAGGGTAGCCCAGGCAAATGCAGCTCTTCCCACACTGGCCAAATAGAGCATCTGTGAACTTGAAGGAGAAGCCAAGGCCACCCAGGCCTGGTCTGGGACCTTTCCCTGGCAGGAAATGAAAGGAACTGGTATTTGCCATGCTTATCTCCAGGCCAGGCCCTAGTGAAGAATGGCAGGGACTCAGCCCATCCCTGCCTTCCTGGCGCTCCCTCTAGGTCTGGGAGAGAAGCCGGATTCATGGTGACCGCACATCAGGGCTCAGCCCATTCCTGTCTGAGTAGGGGTTACCTGTGTGAGTGGGGGTACTCATATGAGTAGGGCTACCCATGTGAGTATAGAGGGTGCCTGTGTGAGTAGGGGGTACCCGTGTGAGTATAGAGGGTACCCATGTGAGTATAGAGGGTACCCATGTGAGTATAGAGGGTACCCCTATGAGTAGGGGGTACCCGTGTGAGTATAGGGGGTACCCGTGTGAGTATAGAGGGTACCCGTGTGAGTAGGGGATACCCGTGTGAGTATAGAGGGTACCCGTGTGAGTAGGGGGTACCCGTGTGAGTAGGGGGTACCTGTGTGAATATAGAGGGTACCC
>NW_024070189.1:105254674-105255792 GCF_014754425.2 Oryx dammah | reverse complement strand
GGTACCTGTGTGAATATAGAGGGTACCCATGTGAGTAGGGGGTACCCATGTGAGTAGGGGGTACCCGTGTGAATATAGAGGGTACCCGTGTGAGTAGGGGGTACCCATGTGAGTAGGGGGTACCCGTGTGAGTAGGGGGTACCTGTGTGAATATAGAGGGTACCCGTGTGAGTAGGGGGTACCCATGTGAGTAGGGGGTACCCGTGTGAGTAGGGGGTACCCATGTGAGTATAGAGGGTACCCGTGTGAGTATAGAGGGTACCTGTGTGAGTAGAGGTACTCATGCAAGTATAGATGGGACCCATCTGAATAGGGGTGCCAGTGTGTGTGGGGATACCTGTGAGAGTAGGGGTACCCATGTGAGTAGGGTGTATCCATATGAGTAGGGATTACCCATGTGAATAGGGGTACTTGTGTAAGTAGGGGTACCCTTGTGAGTATAGATGGTACCTGTGTGAGTATGGAGTACCTGTGTGAATAGGGCACCCTTGTGAGTAGGGGATACCCATGTGATAGGGGCTACCTGTGTGAGTAGGGTACCTGTGTGAGTGAGTAGGGGGTATCTGTGTGAGTAAGGGTACCTGTGTGAGTATAGAGCATGCCTGTGTGAATAGGGAGTAGGGGTGCTCATTTGTGTGGGGATACTTGTTTGAGTAGGGGTACTCCTGTGAGTAGGGTTATCTGTGTGGGTAGGGAGTATCTGTGTGAGTAGTGGGTACCTGTGTGAGTAGAGAGTATCTATGTGAGTAGGGGGTATCTGTGTGAGTAAGGGTACCCATGTAAGTAGAGGATACCTGTGTGAGTAGGGTTACATGTGTGAGTAAGGGGTACCTGTGTGAGTAAGGGCATCCATATGAGTAGGGTTACCTGTGTGAGTAGGGGGTATCCGTGTGAGTAAGAGTACCCATGTGAGTAGGGTTATCTGTGTGAGTAGCATTACCTGTGTGAGTAGGGGTATCTGTGTGAGTAGGGGTACCTGTGTGAGTAGGGGGTATCTTTGTGAGTAAGGGCAGCCATGTGAGTAGAGTTACCTGTGTGAGTAGGGTTACCTATGTTAAGTAGGGGTACCTGTGTGAGTAGGGTTACCTGTGTGAGTAGGGGTATCTGTGTGAGTAGGG
>NW_024070189.1:105175805-105254664 GCF_014754425.2 Oryx dammah | reverse complement strand
TACCTGTGTGAGTAGCGTTACCTGTGTGAGTAGGGTTACCTGTGTGAGTAGGGGGTATCTGTGTGAGTAGGGTTATCTGTGTGAGTAGGGTTACCTGTGTGAGTAGGGGTATCTGTGTGAGTAGGGGTACCTGTGTGAGTAAGAGTACCTGTGTGAGTGCAGAGGGAGCCTAATGCCCTGAGAGGAGAACAGCCAGAACACTGACTGCGCTGGGTGCCTTGCCAAGGGCTGCACACACATCACCTCTTTCTGGTCCCCATGACAGCTCATGACATAAGCCCAGTCAGGAGTCCCTGCTACAGACCAGGGAGCTCTGGCGGTCAGGTGTGCCCCAGCCGAGGGGAGTGTAGAGCCAGCATCTCTTGTTCCCAGCACTTCTCAAGATAAGGTGGTGCTGGTGGGGCCTGCATGGGGAGCGACCCTGTGCAGCTGAGGCCCAGGATGCTTGGTGTAGGAGAGCCAGGAGTTGGGCCTGGAGGGTGACTGGGGCCCGTCTGTCCCTGGGACACCAGAGTCCACGAAGCCCTCCTGTCTGGGGTGGGTGGATTGGAGGCCCAGACCCGGTACCCTAGCAGCCACAGGTGCCTGTCTTTTTCCTCTAGGAAACACCTCTGACCCCTCCAAGAAGAGCTACGTGGTCCAGTGGCTATCCCGACCGGACCCCAACTCGCCAGCCCAGGAGACCTCGTCAAGTAACCGGCCCGTTTATAACTCTGTCTCTGCCCTCCGGTGCATGCCCTGCGCCCTGTGGAGCTTGCCGTGGGCGCCCCTCCTCTCTGTCTATGGGAAGCTACCCTGACTCTCCCTAAGCTCTGCTGGTGGAATCTGTCTCTCCGGGCATCTGTGCCCGGCTGTCTCCTTTGGAGCCACCCGGCCGGGAGGGCCAGTCCTGCAGAGGCACGGCCCGGAGCACTGGCCTCTTGTGGGGGTGCCAGGACCTGGTGGTGATGGCTTTCAAAGGGGCAAAGATCTGTCGTGGTGCTGGAGGGGCCAGAGGCCCAGGTGTGAATGTGACCCCTTTGTGACCGCCTCACAGGGCCATAGCCCTCCAGGCTGGAGCTGCAGGTTGGAAGTTGAGGGGGCGCCCACCTGCCCCCTTTCAAACGCCGCCTCCCAGCGAGGGAGCCCAGAGGGGTCTCGGGCGTGCAGTTGAGCGTCACCAGCCTGGCGCCCAGCCCGTGTCCAGCAGTGTGCCAGGGGCTCCCCAGCCTCCTCTGCTGCTGCTGCTGCTGACCCTGTGCTCAGTGTGTCCTCCTGACTCGTGTGACCGTGGCCTGCTTCCTGTGGCCGTTGCGTCCAGCTCACACAACCCTTGGCCCCCGTACCCAGCCCCTCTTGGGGTTCAGGTCAAGCGGAAGAGGCAGGGAATGTGTCCCTGCGGTGGGACATCAGGACACGCCGCCACTTCCATTCTCTGTCCATTTGCTCCAATGGCCTTTCTCATCGTGTGCACACGGCCCCATGCACAGGGGCGAGAAAGTGAGAGTTCAAGGCTGTCTCACGTGGATGTGGCCGCCTACCCGTGTGAACAACTACAGAATTACCTCAATTTTTATTGCTTTTTTGCTTAGATAAAACTATGTAGAAGATGCCTTAAAGTTGAAAGGTAACAGAATTGGCTGCTAGCTCCAGCTTCAGAGGGGAGACATGACCCAGGCAGGAGGCAGGCAGTGCAACCTAGAGGCAGGCGGCCGGCTCACCCACCTTTGGCCAAGGATAAGACTTCTCAGTTCAGGAGGCCTGGCTGAGTCCAGGAGTCCAGGAGGCCCAGGCCTGTGCAGGGCCCCAGGCGCGGGATCACCTTTGGCGCTGACTGTTGTTGGAGCCCTTAGCACCCTGCCGCTGGCACTGCCTTACACCAGAGGGTGACTGGCCTGGCCCTTGGTGTGACCAGTGCAGCAGTCCAGCTGGCCACTCCCCTCCTGCCCCAGCCCTGTCCCCTCTTCATAGCATCCCCGCTGGACAGCGTCCAGCTCTCCCTTGGCACTAGTTACTGTTATGTAAATACGCGGTGTAACACATACTAATTCTCACGACTGTTAACTTCCAACTTTGACTTAGGCGATGTGAGTGACACGCGTGACTCTGGGAAGGTGCAATAACAGTCCTGGGCATTGTGCTCTCTGTCTATATGCACTTTGGTTCATCAGGGATATTTTATTAGTGTTTTGTATGTATCTAATGACGTATTATATAGGTTCCATTGTTGTTGCTTTTCTGGTTTTTTTATGAGACAACGTTAGTGTGTGCCAAAGTGACTGTGAAAATGATCTTTTACTCTTACTAACCGTGGAAAGACTTCCTGTCATGCATCCCACAAATAAACTCAATAAAAGTTCAGTGAAACTGGATGCTTGGGTCTGGCACGCTGCTGCCTCCTTCTTTTCACCTCTGTGGCCGACGGCGCTGTAGAGCTGCAGGTGCCGTTCTGGGACATCAGTTCCTCAGTTTCTGATTCCAGTGACTTTCCTGTCCCTCTTCCCCTGCTCAGCATAGATGCTGAGGCCCCCTCCCCAGGCATTTTTCAAAATATGATAGTAGCCCATGGAGACACCCCACCATGATTTTTGAACCTTTAGTGCTAACAGGCAGCTGGCAGGGACACCTCGGTTCTCTCCTTGTAGATAAGGCCTCATAGTTGGGAACAGGGCCCATCTTTGGGATCTGAGCCTGTGGAATGGGAATATGTGTTTAGTAGCAGAGATAATGTCCAGGTCACTGTGCCCTGAGCCACCATCAGGCCACTGCCCTGGCTCCTGGCACAACTCAAGGGCTAGGCCAGCCTCCGGAGAGCCTAGGCTGGAGAAGGACAAAGCAGCTGTACCTCTGAGCTCCTGGCCCGCAGCAGTCACACAGGTGTGTGCCCAGCCATGCCTACCTTGTCTCCCACGGCCTGCCCTCAGGGTCCACAGGGCCTGTGTGTCCACTCCCCTTGCTGGCAAGGACCACGCAGCATGTCAAGGTCCAACATGGGACCTCCTAATCTGGACATCTGTCCTTCCCTTTCCCATGAAGGGGTCCTGTTCCAGGGCGGAGGGAGTTCATGAGAAATGATGACCACCCAGCACTGTGCAGATGGGCGTCAGGGCACAGGGTGCCAGGTAGCAGCCTTTGGGTGGGTGTCACAGTAGCCACGACTGAGGTCAGCCTGCCCAGAGCTCTGATCGTTGAAAGACTCCCAGCTCAAGAGACAGGAGACCAAGACAACTGATGAGCTGCATCCACTAAGTCTCCTTGCCCAGACAGGTCGGGAGAAATCCCTGCTGAGGGCACCCTGTCTAGAGTTGCAGGCAGGCCACCAGCAGGACTGCTCCAATAAAACCCTATTTACAAAACCAGGTGGAGGGACCAACTCGCCAACACGTGCGGTTGGCAGACCCCTACCCTAGACTGACGTGACACCAGCTTCTCAGGATCCCCGCCTGGCGAGAGACAAGTGAGGGAGATGCTTAATGCCAGTCCTGATATTGTGTGAAGGAGGCGGCTCAGGCGACGGGAGAGGGCGTCTCTGGGGCAGGGGGGCCCAGTCCCAGCAGCACGGCCAGGCCTGCCCCATCCTTGTTGAGATCTAGGCCTCTGGCCTCCCTGCCCCAGCTGATGGCCAGTGCCTGGGGGAGATGCCACACCTAGTGTTACCAAAGCCCCCTGTGTCTCCTGAGGGCTGTAGGTATGGTTTACATGTGCCTACCTCAGTGGCTGCCAGGGAGGGTAAAGGGGCCAGGAGGGAGGAAGGGAGCAGAGGCTCTGAGCATGCTCCACCCAGCTTCAAACAGCACTATTCTGATTTCATCTGTCTCAGATCTTGAATATTTAATGTAAAACTTTATCCAAGGTTTTAAAACCCTGAAAGCCACATTTCAGGATCATTTTAGTTTGATTTCTGGAATTAACCCTCTGTGCAAGACCATCTGCCTCTCCCCTCCACATGTTGGCCTGTTTCTCCATCTCAGGGTTAGGAAGACCCGGGCTTTTCCTAAACAGCCCATCTGTCCCTAGCTCTTCATGTCGTCAGCCCTTGCCCAGTCATGTTTCCTCACTTCGGCCACTTAGAAGCTCAGAGTCAAGGCTGGGTCCCTCTCTGATGATAAATGCCCCTGTACGTTCTTGCCTGTAGCACTGCTATTCTAACATCCACAAATTCCTTGTTTTGGACTTACTCAGCTACTCGCATCTGTCTTATTCCCATGGAACACTTCTGTATTCTTTGATTCTCTGTTCTAGGCTCTGGGATAAAGGGGCACCCAGATACAGCTTTGGGCTCTGCCCTGCGTAGCTTTCAGGATGATGAAACTGTCAGGCATTAGTCACCTTACCCAATAGCAAATGTGGACTTGGTACCTGGGATGAGGTGCTGGGAAGGGGAGACCTGCGGCACCACTAGACCACACCCTGCGGGATGCCGCCTCCCAGGGAGGCCAGGCAGTGCTCGACCAACGAGGACGGGTGTCAGCTGAGCCTCGAGGATGAGGAAGAAGAGAGACATAGTATGTGCAAAGGGCGTGCAGCCACAGGGAGCACCCTGCAGAGCAAGGCAAGCAAGGCCTGAGAGCCTGGAGGGGTGGAGGAGGCAGGTCCTCATCCTGAACCAAGGGAGAGGCATTCCGGGAGCTTCAGTCTGCACTGTGACGTGTTCATATATCCAGCTGAAGAACCTGCAGCAGGCTAACTAGATAGGAAGGAGGGAGAAAGGAGACGGGCAGAAAGGAAGTTCTTTCCACAGTGCAGCCAAGAGGTGAGGTAGCTTGGCTCAGTGGAGGCAGGAGAGAGGGGAACGTGGATATGTCAAGAGCATCAGCGGAAATCCTGATGGACTTGGAGATGACCGGACAGGGGTCCCTAGGGTCTGGCTTGTGTGCATGAAGGACCATTCTCTGAGAGGGGTGATGCCAGTGGAGGCCGTGGACTTGGGCTGGACGCATGGAGCCTACTTTTGGTGCCACAGAAATTGAGGGGTATCTAGTAGGCAGTTGTATCCAAGAGTCTGAAGCTCCAAAAGTTTGAGGTTGGTGTCCAAGTAAGTGCGTTACCAGCTTGTAAAGTGAAACTATAAGCTGGAGCAATGGCCAGCAGAGGGAAGATGTCAGAACCACGGGCTTTCACATGGGAGAGGGCCTGCCTGTCTGTTATTACAGGATATCTCAATAAGTTAGCATAGCTTTACATGTAGATGCAGAACACACCCTGCACTAGTGCAAAGAGTAACTATCTCAGATGTGGTTCCCACCAGTGGGTGCCCCTTCCCTCCTTCCTACCTTCCTATCTCCCCTCTTTGCTTCCTTTCAGTAGGAGATGTCATCTGCCCCAAGGAGGCTGAAGGGATAGGAGGGCACAGCAGATGGGAAAAGTCTGAAATGCCCATTATGAAGAGTAGAGAGTGGCTGAGCAGGGAACATAGTTGGAGAGTGGGGCCCACTGAGGTCAGTGATTAGGAATTTATGATGGATCAAATATCCCGTTAAATGGTTTATTCTTCTATGTTGAATGAATTTTTGTAAATCATCTCAATAACATCTAATTTATGTGTGGAATTAGGTGTTAGTGGAAAGGGAAGCGGGTAGAAATTTGGGAAGAAGACAGAGGCTGAGAACAAGACAAGAGGAGTGGGTCTTATTAATATCACTGCAGACAAGGTTGGAGCTAGGCCGAGAAGGAGACAGCCATGAGGAAAGAGGAAACAAGAGAGACAACAGTGGCCTCTGCAGAGTCAGGCTTCTCCATGCACTCGGACCACGGATGAGCAGATCTTGGGTGGGAAAGAAAGTGGCAGATATGCTGGGCTGGGTCTACATGTAAGGCTAGACTGGCCTGTGTGAAGGCATCGAGTTCTGGAGCACTTTGGAAAATGACCAGAAGCCCAGTTGTGGCAGAGCCGTGTGGTGGGTGATGCAGTGGCAGGACACAGGGTGTCACATAAGTTGAGGCAGGTGGAAGAAATCCCAGACAAGTCTGGGTGACTTTTAATTTTTATGTAGGCACTTTTCAGAAGCAAAGCTCATCTGGGGGGTTTGGATGAAGATGGAAACAAGATGTGGAGGAGTATGGCGAGGCCATAACCGAGGCTCCGGGATTTGCTTTTTGGGGCGTTAGCAATTGGTTCTTTTAGGTTTAATTTTGCTATAGTTACAGGCTAAAGATGATTGCAAATAGAGTCAAACTGTGCCACAGAACGTCACTGAGGTTACCACTGGGATCTCACATGTGAAGATCTGACAAAGCCCAATTCTTTGGGCTTGGAATCACTCCTTAAGAACAGACCTCATTTCTGTCTCCAACTTTGAGAGATACTGAAACATCTGGACTCACCTGGGGCCTGCTTGGAAGAGGGGAGCATTGCTCACAGCTAGTGTGACGCCACTCCAGGGCGGGGGTCCCCGGACGCCGCCCTGCCCAAGGGCTCCCTCGTCTCTAAACCACACAGTTTCTGTGTGAGCTTGCTTGCCTCTGTGCTGTCTCTGGGCTCTTTTAAATGCCTCCTCCAGCAAACTGCTTCCTGTGGGGGAAGAAGGTCCCCCTTATCTGTCCTTTGGTTATTTGTCCCACTTTTCTCTTTCAGAGGGCCGCTGCCAAGGTGACAAGTCAGTGTTCTGTAGGATGGAAGTCTTGTCTCGCTATTGCTCCATCCCAGGCTACAATAAGCTGTGCTGTAAGTCCTGCAACCTGCACGACAACCTCACTGACGTGGACGACAGGGCCGAGCCCCACTCCGGAAAGCACAACGACATTGAAGAGCTCATGCCCACCCTTCCAGTGCCCACTCTAGTCATGGAGGTGCAGCCTCCGCCAGGCATACCCCTGGAGGTGCCTCTCAATACTTCCAGCAACAATGCCACCGAGGACCATCCAGAAACCAACGCTGTGGATGTGCCCTACAAAATCCATGGCCTGGAAGATGAAGTCCAGCCACCCAACCTGATCCCTCGACGACCGAGCCCGTACGAAAAGACCAGAAACCAAAGAATCCAAGAGCTCATTGATGAGATGAGGAAGAAAGAGATGCTCGGAAAGTTCTAATAAAATGGAAAGATAGCATCAATAGCTTTTTTTTTTCTTGCTTATAGAGATATTCCATGGCAACTCCTGTGTTGTGGAGATGAAGTCAGGTTCCTGACTCCAAAAGGTTTTGAGGAAACAAAGGAAAATAATGTAAATATATAGGTATATTTACATTATACACACACACACACACACACACACACATAGTTGTAACCATGTGGCAACTAGGTTGGTACCTATGTTTCCTAGTCCTGGAATGTTCTAAGTCCTCTACTGGGGTTGGGTGTGGGGTAGAGAGGAATATGGAGGCTCTATACCTCCCATCAATGAGGGACAGCAGGAGGGAGAGAAAAAACCTTTGCCCCAAGTTTCTGAGCAGTGATTGCAAATCTTTTTCTTGCGGTGACAACCCTGCTGGAGATGCAGGACAGTTGCTACCAATCTCCAGGTTGAGGTACGAGACCCACGGGGCTCTTAGAAGAAACAGTGATTTATTTCCTAAGTGACCAGTCATTAAGACGAATGCAGTCAAGTGGAGGTCATGAATTCCAGCAAACTCCAGTACTGGAGGTGGTGGTGAGGCAGGTGGTGTGGATGAGTTGTGGTCACCAGCTGGCACTCCCAGGCGCTCACACCTCTCTTTTCTTCACTAACCTTGGCCTTGCTTGTCACCTCTGGCCAGCCTGGCCTCAGGCCTGAGGCTCCCCAGAGAGACTCTCTGCTTCCTCAAGTCACTGGAAGGATGAGGGAGGTATGCACTCTGCTGGAAAATCCAGGGAGTGGTCAGGGGTTGTTTTTCTGTGTGTGAACATGTAGTTTAAACTTCCTGAAATTACAGGACCAAGCACATTAGCTCCTTAGCTGGGCCTAGCCTGACATGTAATTCTTAAGCTTTTCACGTCCACGAAAGTTTTAAAGACTTTGTATTCTCACCAGTCATAGATCTTAGAGAACTCTTTCTTGTTCCATTCCCCATTCTGTGGATGAAAATACTGAGGCTCAAGAAAACACCACGATGTTTGCTTTTTGAGTTTTGAGGTGCTAAATACCTTTATCTGAACCCATGCATGTGTGTGTGTGTGTCTCTGTGTGTGTCTAAGGGACGGGTTACGGTTCTAGGAAACAGTGAGGGACAGGTGGGATGATGCCCAACCATCAAATGGCTGAGGACCAGCCTCCCCGTCTCCCCAGCACAGCCCGCCTCCCTCCCCGCTGCCACCACGTTCCACACTTTCTCATACGTGTCCTCTTAGGAGCTTGCTGGCTCCTAAGAACCAAACTGCAGGAAATATTTCTGAATATATATCATTAGTATCACTTCTTTAACAAGATGTAGTGTGAAGCACTTCTGCAACCCCACCTCTCTATCATTAGGAAATAGACCCACGGCTTTCCTCCGTTGGCTGAACGCATGGCAACTGGTGCTACTCACAGACTGAAGGGCTGGGCAGTGCTGGCTGGGGTCTGCTCTAGAATGTTGAGGAAGCTCTGGACTAGCTCTAGCCAGAGTATTACTCAGTTTACCTTTCTCGGGAGCCACAGGATGGGAACACTCCGTTCTCATATCTCAGCAAAGCAGGGCTATGTGTCTTGGGGGCTGGAAGCCTTTGGGGAGACCCCCAGGTGGGACACTCCCAGGGGGATCTGTCTTTTGCAGCAGGAAGAAAGATGCCCTCTGGGAACTATAGACCACGTGGCCATAGCTCAGCAAGCCATACTTAATGCCTTGGGCCATAATCCACAGACTTCTCCGGGTTAGATGGTCCTCAGAGGTCTCTCTAAGAAGCAGTGCTCACCTGCTCTGAGACACTGTTAAGTTTCCGCTGCACTGAAGGTGGTTGGACAGCTGGCTTAGCAACAGTCCTGAGCTTCCAGAGAGGCTCCTGCAGCCTGAGGGAGGCAGAGGCAGTCTTTGAGCCAAGGTTTCCTAACACCAGGTTGAGACTCAGGGGTCCTGTTTGTCCACTGCTCTGGAAAGTCAGCAGAGGGGCCCAAGGGCCACTTCATGTTCGTGGGAAGACTCATGCTAGAGTTCTGGGACCTGGCTCTCTGATCTACTCCTTTTGGAAAACCCATGGAACTTCACGTATAAGCCTTTCATATGTACTTTACGGTTTTTTGTTTGTTTGTCTGGAGTATACAAATGGTGCTCAATAGCAAAGTCTTTATCCGATGAAGCATTTTGACTATGTACTCCCTGTCTGACAGGCAGCTGTCGCATGGGTTATTCTGGTGCTGAACTCAATCACAGCGTTTTTATCTCTCTGATGACAGCAATCAATACATTTGTTTTCTGTAGAGTAAAATTTGGCTCCTTGATTTTATAACTTATTAAAGTAAAAACGTCTGTGTTTTTGCATATCATGCCTGTGTTTGCTTGTTACCTTGACTACACTTGTCCTCCATTCCCAGCTTAAACTTGAGCAGACAGAAGGATGTGCTGCCCTGGCAAAGCCAAAAGGTCTAGAAGGACCAGTATGCAGTGAGCCAGGTGGGATCCCATAAGAGCAAGAGGCACCCATAAGGACCGATCCCTCTCCTGGCTCCCCATGGAGTCAGTTCTCCAGGGAACATAACTTAGCCAAAGGCTCCTAAGTCAATCTTTAGTTCAAAGTGGAGGTGAAGTATCTCCAGACACTCCCTCCTCCCTGATTACAACCCCTTCTCTCCTATAATTGGGTTTCCAGGAAAAAAAACAAACAAAACAACAACCTAGATGTTGAGTTAAATTTTAAATTCAGAAAAACAGCAGTGAACTTTTTAGTATAAGTATGGGGAACCTCCCTGGCGGCTTAGTGGTGACAAATCTGCCTACCAATGCGGGAGACACAGGTTCAACCCCTGGTCTGGGAAGATCCCACGTGCCGTGAAGCAACTAAGCCTGTGGGCCACAACTCCCGAGCCTGTGCTCTGCAATGTGAGAAGCCACCGCAGCATGAACTCGAATATGCACCTGCTCGCCCCAACTAGAGAAAAGGCAACACAGCAGAAAAGATCCAGCACAGCTAAAGAAAAGACACGCTGCAACTAAAAATTACTTACTGTTTCTCTGAAACTCACACTTAACTGAGAATCCTGTATTTTTTTTTTTTTTTGCTAAATTTGGTAATCCTACTTACAATCAGGATTCCACTTTTAAAGAAAAGTGCATTCTCTCTGGCCCTCTTTGATATTAGCAGATACTGGGGGAGAGGAAGGTTGAAGGGCAGAAGAGGTGATTTCTGCTACCCTGACCAAGTAGGAATCAGGCAGTTTGTACACAGCACTGGGGAGAGGAAGCAATCAGAAATTGTATTAGTTTGGGGGCTTCCCTGGTGGCCCAGTGGTTAAGAATCTGCCTTGCAGTGCAGGGGACACGGGTTCAATCACTGCTCCAGGA
Source organism: Oryx dammah (assembly GCF_014754425.2). Taxonomy (NCBI): domain Eukaryota; kingdom Metazoa; phylum Chordata; class Mammalia; order Artiodactyla; family Bovidae; genus Oryx; species Oryx dammah. The sequence continues at coordinate 105,244,292 of NW_024070189.1, read as the reverse complement.
AGACCCCAGGAGCCGCATGGCAACCAAGCCTGTGCAACAACTTGAGCCCACTCTCTAGAGCCTGCAAGCTGCAACTCCTGAACCTGTAAGCGGCAACGACTGAATGGTGCACAACTAGAGCCCATGCTCCACAACAAGAGAGGCCACCACAATAAGAAAACCTGGGCACTGCAGCAAAGAGAAGCCCCCAGTCGCTGCAACTAGGGGAAGTCCACGTGCAGCAACGAAGACCCACCACAGCCAATAAACATGGAAGCTAGAAACTATTTGGAATGAAATAGTCATTTCATTTTAAAAAATGGTCTATATGAAAAAAAGAAGACGTTAATTTGTACAGGGGTTGTACGTGGCTTGGGAATACACAGCATTTCTTCTTGTTCTTTGCTGTGATTTGTTTTGACTGTTTTTATAGTACAGTTAGTTCTTTTAAATGGGGAAGAGGAACTTGGGATGGGTGTATGTGAGAGTCTGTGTTAGAAGTTAGAGTTAAGAGACTTTGGGTAAGCAGGAACTGAGACTAAGTATTGGCACAGGTAATTCATAACTGGATAGCCCAGCGAGGTTGTTTTAGAAAATACGCCTTGGGTTGTAGAAGAAGTGGTGAGGAATGCCCGGTCTGTGCGTTCTGAAGGATGCCGTAAATGGTTAGGAGGAACCAAATGACGTCATCACGGAGGATGTGGCCACCACTCCCTCCTCTAGGTACCCTGTGGGCCCTTGATTACTGTGCCCAGAGCAGCCGTGCCATGGTGATACCCAGGGGCTTATACTCCACTGTGCATTCTTAACCCAGGGGGACACAGTACACCTCCATTTAGAGGCCATGCAGCCTGTTCTCCCTGAACCTCATGACCCACACAGTTGTAGCTTCATCTACGGGGGCTCCTCAGGGATTAACCTCAAATACACATAAAGATTACACAATGTGTGAGTGACCCTATGGCACACTGAAGCAACCAGTGCCTTGGTTCAAATAAGATTCTTCTAGTTTCTTTAGGTGAACACTTAGATCACTGATTTTCTATCTTTTTTAAACTCTTATGCAATTGTGACTATCAATTTCTCTCTCCAGAGCTTTAGCTGTGCCCCACAGATTTTGATATTTCATACATTTTTGTCATTTCATTCCAAATAGTTTCTAACAATGTGAGTTTCTCATTTACCTAAGGGTTATTTTAAGCATGTTGCTGAATTTCCAAACATTAGGTAATGGTCTGAGGAGGACATGGCAACCCACTTCGGTAATTTTGATTGGAGAATCCCATGGACAGAGGAGCTTGATGGGCTATAGTCCATGGGGTCGCAAAGAGTCAGACACAACTGAAGCAACTTAGCCCACAGTATGCACAGCATGTTCTGGTTATGGATTGTTACAGATTTCTAGCTCATTTCATTATGATCAGAAAACTATTTTGGCAAATATTTCAATCCTTTGAAACTACATCATGGCCCATGAGGTAGTCAATTTTTTTTAATTGCACATGTGTGTTAAAGAATATGCACCGGTAACTGTTGAATGCAGTATTTTATATATGTCTGATAAGTCAAATTTGTTAATTTATTATTCAAATCTTTTGTATTTTGATTTAGTTATCTTCTTGTTCCATTAACTTGATAGAAAGTTGTCTTAATACCTCCCACTGAGTGTGGATTTGTCTATTTCTCCTTGCAGTTTTATCAATTTTTGACTGTCTTGTTAAAAAAATAAGCTATTTTACTATTTTGACGTCTCATAAGGGCGTACAGATTTCTAACTGCATTTCTTGTTGCTAACATTATCCTTTTATCTTTATGAATAGAACAATTTTATTTAAAAAATGATTTGAAATTCTCCCCCCTAATATTCAGTTCAGTTCAGTCGATCAGTCGTGTCCCACTCTTTGAGACCCCATGGACTGCAGCATGCCAGGCCTCCCTGTCCATCGCCAACTCCTGGAGTTTAACTCAAACTCATGTCCATTGAGTTGGTGATGCCATCCAACCATCTCATCCTCTGTTGTCCTCTTCTACTCCTGCCTTCAATCTTTCCCAGCATCAGGGTCTTTTCCAATGAGTCATTTCTTCGCATCAGGTGGCCAAAATAGAGCTTCAGCTTCAGCACCAGTCCTGCCAACGAATATTCTAGAATTTATTTCCTTTAGGATGGACTGGTTGGATCTCCTTGCAGTCCAAGGGACTCTCAAGAGTCTTCTCCAACACCACAGTCCAAAAGCATCAATTCTTCAACACTCAGGCTTCTTCATAGTCCAACTCTCACATCCATATATGACTACTGGAAAACCCATAGCTTTGACTTGATGGACCTTTGTTGGCAAAGGAATGTCTTTGCTTTTAATATGCTATCTAGATTGGTCATAACTTTTCTTCCAAGGAGCAAGTGTCTTTTCATTTCATGGCTGCAGTCACCATCTGCAGGGCCCCAAAAATACTTGGCCACTGTTTCCACTGTTTCCCCATCTATTTCCCATGAAGTGATGGGAACTGATGCCATGATCTTAGTTTTCTGAATGTTGAGTTTTAAGCCAACATTTTCACTCTCCTCTTTCACTTTCATCAGAAGGCTCTTTAGTTCTTCTTTGCTTTCTGCCATTAGGGTGGTGTCATCTGTATATCTGAGGTTATTGATATTTTTCCCAGCAATCTTGATTCCAGCTTGTGCTTCATCTAACACAGCGTTTCTCATGATGTACTCTGCATATAAGTTAACTAAGCCAGGTGACAATATACAGCCTTGATGTACTCCTTTCCTGATTTGGAACCAGTCTGTTGTTTCATGTCCAGTTCTAACTGTTGCTTCCTGACCTGCATACAGATTTCTCAGGAGGCAGGTTAGGTGGTCTGGTATTCCCATCTCTTTCAGAATTTTCACAATTTGTTGTGATCCATACAGTCACAGGTTTTGGAATAGTCAATAAAGCAGATGTTTTTCTGGAACTCTCTTGCTTTTTTGATGATCCAACAGATATTGGAAATTTGATCTCTGGTTCCTCTGTGTTTTCTAGATCCAGCTTGAACATCTGGAAGTTCACAGTTCACATACTGTTGAACCCTGGCTTGGAGAATTTTGAGCATTACTTTACTAGCGTATGAGATGACTGCAATTGTGTGGTAGTTTGAGCATTCTTTGGCACTGCCTTTCTTTGGGATTGGTGAAAACTGACGTTTTCTGGTCCTGTGGCCACTGCTGAGTTTTATTGCTGGCATATTGAGTGCAGCACTTTCACAGCATCATCTTTCAGGATTTGAAATAGCTCCACTGGAATTCCATCACCTCCACTAGCTTTGTTTATAGTGATGCTTCCTAAGGCTCACTTGACTTCACATTCCAGGATGTCTGGCTCGAGGTTGGTGATCACACCATTGTGATTATCTGGGTCATGAAGATCTTTCTTGTATAGTTCTTCTGTGTATTCCACCAACCTCTTCTTAATATCTTCTGCTTCTGTTAAGTCCATACCATTTCTGTCCTTTATTGAGCCCATCTTTGCATGAAATGTTCCCTTCGTATCTCTAATTTTCTTGAAGAGATCTCCAGACTTTCCCATTCTATTGTTTTCCTCTATTTCTTTGCACTGATCACTGAAGAAGGCTTTCTTATCTCTCCTTGCTCTTCTTTGGAACTCTGCATTCAAATGGATATATCTTTCCTTTTCTCCTTTGCCTTTCACGTCTCTTCTATTCACAGCTATTTGTAAGGCCTTCTCAGACAAGCATTTTGCCTTTTTGCATTTTTTTCTTGGAGCTGGTCTTGATCCCTGCCTCCTGCGCAATGTTACGAACCTCCATCCATAGTTCTTCAGGCACTCTATCAGCTCTAATCCCTTGAATATATTTGTCACTTCCACTGTATAATCATAAGGGATTTGATTTAGATCATACCTGAATGGTCTAGTGGTTTTCCCTACTTTTCTTCAATTTAAGTCTGAATTTGGCAATAAGGAGTTCATGATCTGAGCCACAGTCAGCTCCTGGTCTTGTTTTTGCTGACTGTATAGAGCTTCTGATCTTTGGCTGCAAAGCATATAATCAATCTGATTTTGGTACTGACATCTGGCGATGTCCATGTGTAGAGCCTTCTCTTGTGTTGTTGGAAGAGGGTGTTTGCTATGACCAGTGTGTTCTCTTGGCAAAACTCTGTTACCTTTGACCTACTTCATTTTGTACTCCAGAGCCAAATTTGCCTGTTACTCCAGGTATTTCTTGACTTTCTACTTTTGCATTCCAGTCCCCTATAATGAAAAGGACATCTTTTTTGGGTGTTAGCTCTAGAAGGTCTTGTAGGTCTTCATAAAACCGTTCAACTTCAGTTTCTTCAGCGTTACTGGTTGGGGCATAGACTTGGATAACTGTGATATTGAATGGTTTGCCTTGGAAATGAACAGAGCTCATTCTGTCGTTTTTGAGATTGCATCCAAGTACTGCATTTCAGACTCTTTTCTTGCCTATGATGTCTGCTCCATTGCTTCTAAGGGATTCCTGCCTGCAGTAGTAGATAATGGTCATCTGAGTTAAATTTACCCATACCAGTCCATTTTAGATCGCTGATTCCTGAAATGTCAATGTTCACTCTCGCCATCTCCTATTTGACCACTTCCAATTTGCCTTGATTCATGGACCTAACATTCCAATTTCCTATGCAACATTGCTTGTTTCAGCATCAGACTTTACATCCATCATCAGTCACACCCATAACCGAGTGTTTCTTTTGGTTTGGCTCCATCCCCTCATTCTTTCTGGAGTTATTTCTTCACTGATCTCCAGTAGCGTGTTGGGCACCTACCAACCTAGGGAGTTCATCTTTCAGTGTCCTATCTTTTTGCCTTTTCATACTGTTCATGGGGTTCTCAAGGCAAGAATACTGAAGTGGTTTGCCATTCCCTTCTCCAGTGGGCCATGTTTTGTCAGCACTGTCCACCACGACACATCTCTCTTGGATGGCCCTACATGGCATGGCTCACAGTTACGTTGAGTTAGACAAGGCTGTGGTCCATGTGATCAGATTGGTTAGTTTTCTGTGATTGTGGTTTTCATTCTGTCTGGCCTCTGATGGAGAGGGATGAGAGGCTTATGGAAGCTTCCTGATGGGAGAGACTGACTGAGAGGGAAACTGGGTCTTGTTCTGATGGGCAGTTCCATGCTCAGTTTAGTTGAGTTCAGTCACTCAGTCGTGTCCAACTCTTTGCCACCCCATGAATCGCAGTACACCAGGCCTCCCTGTCCATCACCAACTCCAGGAGTTCACTCAGACTCACATCCATCGAGTCGGTGATGCCATCTAGCCATCTCATCCTCTGTCATCCCCTTCTCCTCCTGCCCCCAATCCCTCCCAGCATCAGGGTCTTTTCCAATGAGTCAACTCTTCGCATGAGGTGGCCAAAGTACTGGAGTTTCAGCTTTAGCATCAGTCCTTCCAATGAACACCTAGGACTGATCTCCCTTAGAATGGACTGGTTGGATCTCTTTGCAGTCCAAGGGATTCTCAAGAGTCTTCTCCAACACCACAGTGCAAAAGCATCAATTCTTCGCCATTCAGCTTTTTTCACAGTCCAGCTCTCACATCCATACATGACCACTGGAAAAACCATAGCCTTGACTAGATGGACCTTAGTTGGCAAAGTAATGTCTCTGCTTTTGAATATGCTATCTAGGTTGGTCATAACTTTTCTTCCAAGGAGTAAGCGTCTTTTAATTTCATGGCTGCAGTCACCATCTGCAGTGATTTTGGAGCCCCCAAAAATAAAGTCTGTCACTGTTTCCACTGTTTCCCCATCTATTTCCCATGAAGTGATGGGACCAGATGCCATGATGTTCGTTTTCTGAATGTTGAGCTTTAAGCCAACTTCTTCACTCTCCTCTTTCACTTTCATCAAGAGGCTATTTTGTTCCTCTTCACTTTCTGCCATAAGGGTGGTGTCATCTGCCTATCTGAGGTTAATGATATTTCTCCCGGCAATCTTGATTCCAGCTTGTGCTTCTTCCAGCCCAGTGTTTCTCATGATGTACTCTGCACATAAGTTAAATAAGCAGGGTGCAATATACAGCCTTAACGTACTCCTTTTCCTGTTTGGAACCAGTCTTGTTCCATGTCCAGTTCTAACTGTTGCTTCCTGACCTGCATATAGGTTTCTCAAGAGGCAGGTTAGGTGGTCTGGTATTCCCATCTCTTTCAGAATTTTCCACAGTTTATTGTGATCCACACAGTCAAAGGCTTTAGCATAATCAATAAAGCAGAAATAGATGTTTTTCTGGAACTCTCTTGCTTTTTCCATGATCCAGCAGATGTTGGCAGTTTGATCTCTGGTTCCTCTGCCTTTTCTAAAACCAGCTTGAACATCTGGAAGTTCACGGTTCACGTATTGCTGAAGCCCAGCTTGGAGAATTTTGAGCATTACTTTACTAGCGTGTGAGATGAATGCAATTGTGCAGTAGTTTGAGCATTCTTTGGCATTGCCTTTCTTTGGGATTGGAATGAAAACTGACCTTTTCCAGTCCTGTGGCCACTGCTGAGTTTTCCAAATTTGCTGGCATATTGAGTGCAGCACTTTCACAACATCATCTTCCAAGATTTGAAATAGCTCAACTGGAATTCCATCACCTCCACTAGCTTTGTTCGTAGTGATGCCTTCTAAGGCCCACTTGACTTCACATTCCAGGATGTCTGGCTCTAGGTGAGTGATCACACCATCGTTATTATCTGTGTCGTGAAGATCTTTTTTGTACAGTTCTTCTGTGTATTCTTGCCACCTCTTCTTAATATCTTCTGCTTCTGTTAGGTCCATGCCATTTCTGCTGAGTAAGTTTCAGTAAGTCTTTAGTGACTTAATGGTTCCATGCTCAGTAAGTCTTTAATCCAATATTCTGTTGATGGGCAGGGCCCTGGTTCCCTCCCAGTTTTTTGACCTGAGGCCAAACTATGGTGGAGGTAATGAAGATAATAGTGACCTCCTTCGAAAGGTTCCACACACACACTGCTGCACTCAGTACCCCAACCCTGCAGCCGGCCACTGCTGACCCATGCCTCCACTGGAGACTTCTGAACACTCAGAGAAATCTGGGCCAGTCTCTTGTGGGGTCACTGGTCTTCTCTCCTGGGTCATGGTGCACACAAAGTTCTGTTTGTGCTCTCCAAGAGTCTGTTTCCTGAGTCCTGTGAAAGTTCTGGTGGCTCTATGGTGAGGTTAACAGCAACCTCCTCCAAGAGGGCTTATGCCATACCCTGGTCTACTGAACTCAGAGCCCCTGCCCCTGCAGCAGTCCACTGCTGACCCGTACCTCCACAGGAGACACACATACACAGTTCTGGCTCAGTTTCTGTGGGGTCTCTGGGTCCTGCTGTATATTGCACCCTGCTTATTTAACTTATGTGCAGAGTACATCATGAGAAACACTGGGCTGGAAGAAGCACAAGCTTCAATCAAGATTTCCAGGAGAAATATCATTAACCTCAGATATGCACAAGGTTTGTTTGAGCCCTCCGAGCATCTCTGGTGGGTATGGGGTTTGATTCTAAATGCAATTTTGCCCCTCCTACCATCTTGCTGGGGCTTCTCCTTTGCCTTGGGATGTGGGGTATCCTTTTTTCGGTGGGATCCAACATTCTCCTGTCAATGGTTGTTCAGCAGCGAGTTGTAATTTTGGAGTTCTAGCAGAAGATGTGGAGAAGGCAATGGCACCCCACTCCAGTACTCTTGCCTGGAAAACCCCATGGGCAGAGGAGCCTGGTGGGCTGCAGTCCATGGGGTCGCTACAAGTTGGACACGACTGAGTGACTTCACTTTCACTTTTCACTTTCATGCATTGGAGAAGGATATGGCAACCCACTCCAGTGTTCTTGCCTGGAGAATCCCAGGGACGGCAGAGCCTGGTGGGCTGCCGTCCATGGGGTCGCACAGAGTCGGACACGACTGAAGTGACCTAGCAGCAGCAGCAGCAGCAGCAGAAGATGAGCACACGTCCTTCTACTCCGTCATCTGTGAATGTTGGTTTGTTACTTCTGTGAGAGAGATGTGTTCCAGATTAACATATCTCAATGGTATGTCAATAGACAATGAAATTAACAATAAATTGGACTGCAGAACAAGTGTGGAGTTTCTTATTCCTGAATTCACTTCAGCAGAAAATTCTCCAGGTTATAAAGGACATATAAAGCCAAGTGCATCCTGGAAACCACAGCATTTGGTCTTGTTTTATGCTTCATCAATCAATCCACTGGGGACAGTGTCTAATGTTGTCTCGCCCCCTGGCAGTCTGTGTTCTGGAGGCACCGTTTTCAGATTTGCTCCCTGGGGACCTTTCACCACTCATCCCTAAAAACTGAAAGCGGATGGTGAGAGGATATCCAAGTGTTGCAGCACTGCTTTTTGAAAAGATTATCCTTTCTCCAGTAAATTGCTTAAGGTCATGAAAATGTCCTCTTACTTTTTTCCCCTAAAAATTGAATGGTTTTAGCTCTTACATTTAGGACTATGGGGGCGTTCCTGGTGGCTCAGATGGTAAAGAATCTGCCTGCAATGCAGGAGACCTGGGTTCAATCACTGGGTCAGGAAGATCCCCTGGAGAAGGGAATGGCTATTATCCACTCTAGTTTTCTCACCTGGAGAATCCCATGGACAGAGAAGCCTGGCAAGCTACAGTCCATGGGGTTGCAAAGAGTCAGACCTGACTCAGCAGCCAGCACTTTCACTTAGGCCTGTGATCCATTTTGATTTACTATTTGAATGTGCTGTGACATAAGGATCTCACTCCTCTTTTCCATATGGCTATCCAACTGTCACTTGTCCGGGCTGCTCCTTGCGGTGGTTTCTCTTGTTGTAGAGAACAGGTTCTAGGCACATGGGCTTCAGGAGTCGCAGCATGCCAGCTCGGGGGTCGTGGCACATGGACTTAGCTGCTTCACAGCATGTGGAAAATTCACTTGTGATTTCTTTGGTCCATGGTTTATTTAATAGTGCTTTTTAAATTTTATAAATATTTGAATACCTCTCAGTTTTTAATTTCTATTGATTTCTAATTTAATTTTACTTTGGTTAAAGAAAACACATTTTGTATTATTTCGATCCTTTTAAATGTACTGAGAATTTTTTATGGCCTTGCAAATTGTTTACCCATAGTCCATGAATGCTTGAAAATAATATTTTCTGCTTTTATTGGGCAGAGTGTTCTGTAGATGTCAGGTGAAGATGGTTGATAGTATTGTTTAAGTTTTCTAGTGGCCAGGGTTCACCTCTCTGAATTCTAGTCCTCTCCCTGATATTGGCTAAGAATTTCTAAATATCCTATTTAATTTCTAAATAACTGTTCAATGCTTTGAAGAATTGTGCTTTCCTTACTCAGTCTTTTCAGTTGTTTTTAGCAAGATGTTTAGCCTGAATTATCTAATCTGAAAATTCTGGAATCCCATTTATCAATTTTTAATAGAGAGTTGTCTGTTTTTCTCTTTTGGACTTAGACTAGGTACCATTTCTAATAACATGAGGGAAACTTTTAACAAAAGATTTTACTGATAAAAGAAAGTAGAACTCAAAGCCTTTAAATTTCTAGCAAATTGCCCCCAAATAACAACTCTTTATTCCTAAATAAATTTAAACTAATATTTATATATATAAAGAATTATAATTCTGTGTGGATGGTTGGCTTCCTGCTATTAATGTGTTGAAAGACATTACTGGATAAATCATCATATAAATATCATAAAATTGTAAAACATATAAATATCATAAAATTGTAAAAGTTCAATTAACCAGGTTAATAGAGCAAAAATGTCATAACCTCAAGGAGAAATTGACAAAGCCTCCATCATAAGGAGAACACTTAATATGTTTTGTAATTAATAGATTAGTGGTAAAGAGAAAACAATAATATACAGAAGACTTGAATAATACAATAAACAAGCTTTATCTAAGGAACATGCATATATCTCTGTTTCCCCAACAACTGAACAACTCATATTCTTTTCAAATATTGATACCATGATGGAAGAATAAGAACTTGAATAGATTTTGCACTTAATTACAAATAATTAAATTAGAAATGAATACCTAAATTTAAAACATATTTAAAATGCAAAAACTCACATTTCTAAACAACTCACAGATCCAAAAGTTAATACTGAGAATTAGGAGATACAATTGAATATAACTTGGTGAAACTTGTGAAATGCAGTCAAGGATATACTTGGAGGTTATCATGATCTAAAATACAAAAATTAGAAAAGAAAAAAATTTGAAAATAAATTAATGAACTATGTAACAGAGTAAACTCAAAGAAAGTAGAAGGAAATAACCAAGATTATTTATATGGGTAGAATTTAATTAATAGAAAAGGAACTTTAAAAGGTCAGCAAAGCCAAAAACTCATTTAATATTTACCAACTTCTGGCAATGATCAAGAATTAAATAAATAATGATCAAGAATTTAAAACAGCAGAGGGCGCCAAGAAGCCACAGGAATAGTTGGACATGGAGTACATCTCTCGCCACAAATGCATCAAGTATACATATATAAATGCAACAGCTCTCACAGCACACCAGCGGAACACTGGCAGAAGTCCCTGACCACTGAAAAGGATTATACGGATCCATGCATAACTTGGTAGGACAAAAGAAAGGAGGGAGAAGAGGGAGGAGAGCTAGTGGGACCGGACCTGCACTTGGGGGTGAGGAAGCTGAAGCAGGGAAGAGATTTCTGCATGCAGGGAAATTGGTTAGGACAGAGGGGAAGAATTTGAGGCTGTTGGAGGGTTAAGTAGCTCATCTGTGACAGTATGCCTAGAATGAGAACCACACAGAAATCCAGGCCATGGCCCTACATACCCCAGACAAGTACATGTTTCCACTGATGTGCACGGTGGCTAAGAACTGGGGCGTGAGGATTTGAGAGCAATCTCGTGGCAAGACTACTGTTGACTGCCGGGAAACTGCCTGACTGGGGACACAAGTCCTCCAGGGGAGCCTTGGGATCAGACTCCTGTGCATGGCCCCCATGCAAAGAAGGAGATAAAACCACAGTTGAGCTCCAGGTGTGGAGTGACTAAGGAATACAATCAAAAAACCTTTCCCTCAGCTGCACAAGCTACAGATTAAATCTACAAAGTCAACTAGACAGCTTCTGTATGTATGGAATATATAAAAGGACAATGAGTGTTCCCACAAAGAAAACACTCTGGCCCTGGCAGCTGTAGACATAGAAGACATGCCTATGGGGGTGTATGGCCAGATTAGAATATGAGCTGTCCTACAGCAGGTCCATAGATTAGATCTCCCCAGAATTGAAGGGCCTTCTAGGGAGGCAGAGGTGGACGGTGGCAAGGAACTGACAGCTAAGACACTAGGAAAACATTTATTATTTTTATGTTTTGATTCATTCTCATATTGGTTCTGGGTTTTTTCCCCCTTCTTCTCTGTTGCTCATCTTCTTCTAATTTCTATTAATTTTGGGGGGATTTTAAAAATCATACTTTTTATTTCTTTTATTGCTTCTACTTTGGCCTTCTGCTGTTCTGTGGTGTGGCTTTGCTGTTTGTTTTTTATTTGTTTGTTTCTTATGGTTGTTTTTGCTATAGTTTTTCTTTAATATTTCTCTGTGTGCATTTTTCTATAAACTTCTATTTAACTTTGCTTTTATATTTTCTTCAACATTTCTGTTTGTTTTGTTCTCTTTGCTTAATTCCTCAGTTGGCACTCTGCTTTGGTTTCATTTTCTGTTTTGTGTTGTAGTTGGTTTTGCTTTTAATTGCTTGATTTCATTTTTCCTTCTTTTGCTTACCAGGTCACTCTCTTGTTCTTTGTTTTTTTAGGTCTCTTACACTTTCTTTTGTGTGAGTGTATGTGTGTGTTTGTATGTGAATATTCCTTTGTTTTTGTTCGTCTGTTTGTGATTTTACCATTTTTCTGTTAAAATTTTGTTGTTTCTTGTGTTTTTTTTTTTTTTTTCAATCTCCCTTATCCCATGAAAAATGGCTTGTGGGGTCTCGGTACCCTGACCAGAAGTTGGGACTAAACCTCTGGGGTTGGACTGTCAAGTTAAGGATGCTAGACTGTAAGAGAACTCTAGACCCCAGGGAGTATTAACCAGAGAGAACTCCATGAAGACCTCCACCCAAATCCAAGGCCTGGCAGCACCCAAATGCCTGCCACACCCAGAGCTTGACAATTCACCAAAACAACAAGCAAGATAGAAACAAAAACCCAATCATCAGCCATCAGGCTGCCCAGGCATCCCAACACACACCACCTCACACAGCACTTCCCATCAGAGAGAAAAAACTCACCTCCTCCCAACAGAACAAGGGAGAAGTCCCTCTCAACACAGTCTACAAGAGTCACTTGACTAACCTCACTCACCAGGGGCAGAGACCAAAAGGAAGAACTATGACCCTATAGCCTAGGTAAAGAAGACTTCTAATGCACTTGTTGTTGTTCAACTGCTCAGCTGTATCCAACTATTTGTGACCCCATGGACTGCAGCATGTCAAACCTCCCTGTCCTTCACTATCTACCAGAGTTTGCTCAAACTTATTTCCATTGAGTCGATGATGTCATCCAATTATCTCATTCTTGCCTCTTTCTCCTCCTGCCCTCAATCTTTCCCAGCATCAGGGTCTTTTCCAGTGACTCAGCTCTTTGCATCAGGTGGCCAAAGTATTGGAGCTTGAGCTTCAGCTTCAGCATCAGTCCTTCCAATGAATATTCAGAACTAATGTCCTTTAAGATTGACTGGTTTCATCTCCTTGTTGTCCAAGGGGCTCTCAAGAGTCTTTTCCGGGGTTCACGTTTGGGAACTCATGTACATCCGTGGTGGATTCATGTCAATGTATGGCAAAACCAATACAGTATTGTAAAGTAAAATAAAGTAAAAATTAAAAAAAAAAAATAGAGTCTTTTCCAACACCACAGTTCAAAAGCATCAATTCTTTGGTGCTCAGCTTTCTTTATGGCCCAACTCTCACATCCATACATGACTACTGGAAAAACCATAGCTTTGACTATTTGGACCTTTGTTGGCAAATTAATGTGTCTCTTCTTTTTAACACACTGTCTAGGTTTGTCATAGCTTTTCTTCCAAGGAGCAAGTGTCTTAATTTCATGGCTGCAGTCACCATCTGCAGGGATTTTAGAGCCCAAGAAAATAAAGTCTGTCACTATTTTCATTGTTTCCCCATCTATTTGCCATGAAGTGGTGGGATTGGATGCCATGATCTTAGCTTTCTGAATGTTGAGTATTAAGCCAACTTTTTCACTCTCCTCTTTCACCTTCATCAAGAGGCTCTTTAGTTCCTCTTTGATTTCTGCCATAAGGTTGGTGTCATCTGCATGTCTGAGGTTATTTTTATTTCTCCTGGCAATCTTGATTCTAGCTTGTGATTCATCCAGTAAGTTAGATAAAAGGAAAAGACAGATAAATATTGTGTAGAGAAATGAACACGATAAAAATCCACAAGACCATATAAATGAAGAGGAAATAGGCAAACTACCTGAAAAAGAATTCACAGAAATGACAGTGAAGATGACCCCAAATCTTGAAAATAGAAGGAAGAAAATGCAAGAATCATTTGCTACATTTAACAAAGACTTAGAAGAAATAAGAAACAGTGACAACCAATACAATTATGGAAATTAAAATTACTCTAGAAGGAATCAATAGGATAACTGAGGCAGAAGAATGGATTAAGTGAGCTGGAATTTAGAATGGTGGAAATAAACTGCTGAAGAGCAGAATAAAGAAAGAATGAAAAGAATTGAGGGCAATCTTGGAGACTTCTGGGACAATATTAAGTGCATATTTTATTTTGAGGGGTCCCCAAAGAAGAAACGGAGAAGGCAATGGCATCCCACTCCAGTACTCTTGCCTGGAAAATCCCATGGAAGGAGGAGCCTGGTGGGCTGCAGTCCATGGGGTCGCTAAGAATCAGACACGACTGAGCGACTTCACTTTCATTTTTCACTTTCATGCATTGGAGAAGGAAATGGCAACCCACTCCAGTGTTCTTGCCTGGAGAATCCCAGGGATGGGGGAGCCTGGGCTATGGGGTTGCACAGAGTCGGACACGACTGAAGCTACTTAGCAGTAGCAGCAGCAAAGAAGAAAAGAAAAAGAAAGGGTCTGGAGAAAATAACTGAAGAAATTGTAGTCAAAAACTTTCCTAACATTAGAAAGGAAATAATGAAGTCCAAGAAGAGCAGAGAGTCCCATATAGGATAAACCCAAGGAAAAACATACCAAGACACATAATAATCAAAATAACAAAAATTAAACACAAGTAAGAAATATGAAAAGCATCAAGGGAAAAACAAGTAACACACAAAGGAATACATATGAGATTAACAGCTAATCTTTCAGCAGAAATTCTGCAGGTCAGAAGGGAGTGGCAGGCAGGGTATATTTAAAGTAATGAAAGGGAAAAAATACAATCAAGGTTACTCTATCCAGTAAGGATCTCATTCAAAATCAATGAAGAAACGAAAAGCATTATAGACAACAAAAGTTATGAGAATTCAGCAACACAAAACCAGCTTTACAACAAATGCTCAAGTGACTTCTCTAGGCAGGAAACATAAGAGGAGGAAAAGATCCCAAACAATTAAGAAAATGCTAATAGAAACATACATATCAATAGTTACTTTCAGTTCAGTTTAGTCGCTCAGTCGTGTCCGACTCTTTGTGACCCCATGAACTGCAGTACTCCAGGCCTCTCTGTCCAACACCAATTCCCGGAGTCCACCCAAATCGATGTCTATCGGTGATGCCATCCAACCATCTCATCCTCTGTTGGTCCCTTCTCCTCCTGCCTTCAATCTTTCCCAGCATCAGAGTCTTTTCAAATGAGTCAGCACTTTGCATCAAGTGGCCAAAGTATTGGAGTTTCAGCTTCAACATCAGTCCTTCCAATGAACACCCATAACTGATCTCTTTTAGGATGGACTGGTTGGATCTCCTTGTAGTCCAAGGGACTCTCAAGAGTCTTCTCCAACACCACAGTTCAAAAGCATCAATTCTTCGGCACTCAGCTTTCTTTATAGTCCAACTCTCACATCCATACATGACCACTGGAAAACCCATAGCCTTGACTAGATGGACCTTTGTTGGCAAAGTAATGTCTCTGCTTTTCAACATGCTATCTAGATTGGTCATAACTTTCCTTCCAAGGAGTAAGCGTCTTTTAACTTCATGGCTGCAGTCAACATCTGCAGTAATTTTGCAGCCCAGAAAAATAGTCAGCTGCTTTTTCCCCATCTATTTGCCATGAAGTGATGGGACCGGATGCCATGATCTTAGTTTTCTGAATGTTGAGCTTTAAGCCAACTTTTTCACTCTCCTCTTTCACTTTCATCAAGAGGCTTTTTAGTTATTCTTCACTTTCTGCCATAAGGGTGGTATCATCTGCACAGCTGAGGTTATTGATAATTCTCCTAGCAATCTTGATTCCAGCTTGTGCTTACTTTAAATGTAAATGGGTTAAATATTCCAATAAAAAGACACATTCTGGCTGAATGGATACAAAAACAAGACCCATATACATGCTGTTTACAAGAGACCCACTTCAGACTTAGGGACATATACAGAATGAAACTGATGATTTAGAAAAAGATATTCCATGCAAATGGAAATCAGAAGAAAGCCTGAATAGCAACTCTCATATCAGACAAAATAGACTTTAAAGAATAGTATAAGAGACCAGGAAGGACATTGCATAATGATCAAGGGATCAATTCAAGAAGGTATAACAATTATGAATATGTATGCACCCAACACAGAAGCACCTCAGTATACAAGGCAAATGCTAGGAACTGTGAAAGGGGAAATCAACAGTAACACAGTAAGAGTAGGGGACTTTAACACCCTGCTTACGCCAATGGAGAGATCATCAAGATAGAAAGTTAAAAAGGAAACACAAGCCTTAAATGACACATAAGATCAGAGGGACCTAACTGATATCTACAGGACATTCCAACCAAAAGCAGCAGAATACACCTTTTTCTCAATTGCCCGTGGAACATTCTCCAGGATGGATCATATATATATTGGGTCACAAATCAAGTCTTGTTAAATTTATGAAAACTAAAATTGTATGAAGCATCTTTTCTGATTACAATGCTATGCAATTAGGCTTTAATTACTGGGGGAAAAAACTATAAAAACATAAACACATGGAGGCTAAAGAATACAGAATAACCAAGACATCACTGAAAAGTCAAAAAGGAAATAAAAAATACCTAGAAGCAAATGACAATGAAAACACACTGACCCAAAACCTATGGGATGCAGCAGAAGAGTTCTTAGAGGGAACTTTATAGCAATAAAATCCTTCCTCAAGAACTGAGAAAAACATCAAATAAACAACTTAACCTTACACCTAAAGTAACTAGAAAAGAAAGAATAAAAAAAAACCCCAAAGTTAGTAGAAGGAAGGAAATCATAAAGATCAGAACTAAAATAAATGACAAAGAAAATAGCAGAGACCAATCAAACTAAAACCTGATTCCTTGAGAAGATAAACAAAATTGACAAACCATTAGCCAGACTCATCAAGTAAAAAAGAGGGAAGACTCAAATCAATACAATTAGAAATAAAAAAGGAGAAGTTACAGCAGACAATGCAAAAATACAAAGGACCATAAGAGACTGTTATGAGCATCTATATGCCAATGAAATGGACAACCTAGAAGAAACGGAAACCTACAAACAATAAATGCAGGGAGAATATGGAAAAAAGGGAACCCTCTTACACTGTTGGTGGGAATATAAACTGATACAACTTGTGGAGAATGGTATGGAGACTCCTTAAAAAGCTAGGAATAAATCTACTGAATGACCTAGCAATCCCACTTCTGAGCCTCTACCCTGAGAAAGCCACAATTCTAAAAGACACATGTACCCCAGTGTTCACTGGAGCACTATTTACAATAGCCAGGACACGGAAGCAACCTAGATGGCCACTGACAGATGAATGGATAAAGAAATTGTGGTACCTACAGACAAAGGAATATTACTCATCTATAGAAAGGAATGCATCTGAATCAGTTCAAGTGATGTAGATGAACTTGGAGCTTGTTATTCAGAATGAAGCAAATTAGAAAGAGAAAAAATATTGTACATTAACACAAATATAATGGAATCTAGAAAGATGGTATTGATGAACCTATTTGCAGGGAAGGAATGGAGTCTCTAAAATGTAGAGAACAGACTTGTAGATACAGTGGGGAAATGAGAGAGTGAGACAAATGGAGAAAGTAGCATCTCTCTATATATAATTTAAAACAGATAGCTGGTGAGAAGTTGCTATATGACACAGGCAGCCTAGCCTGGTGCTCTGTGATGACCTAGAAGGGTGGGATTGGGGAGGGGGAAGGAGGCTCAAGATAGAGGGGATATATCTATAATTATGACTGATTTGCACTGTTGTATGACAGAAACCAACAGAATACTGTAAAGCAATTTTCCTCCAATTAAAAAATAAATTAAAAATATATTTTTTAAAAGAAAAAAGAGAATAATTCCAGGCACACAGTAGGTGCTCAGTAAACATTTATTGAAAGAATGGATGTGATTACTGTGAAAGAGTGAATGAATGAAAAAATTCACCCTATGTGTATGCAATGTGCTATGTGCGAAGTCGCTTAAGTTGTGTCCAACTCTTGGCGACCTGTGGATCATAGCCCAGCAGGCTCCTCTGTCCTTGGGACTCTCCAGGCTGTGCATTCCTCCAGGGGTGTGCACTTGCTTATATCTCTGTATGTCATTACATAACACAACACATGACAAAAATAATATCTACACTTGTATATCAATTTATCTTATGTTTTTTGGTTATAAAATGACACTTCACGCTGTCAGTCAATTCAGCTGCTCAGTCATATCCAACTGTTTGCGACCCCATGGAAAGCAGCATGCCAGGCTTCCCTGTCCATCACCAGTCCCAGGAGCTTCCTCAAACTCATGTCCATCAAGTCGGTGATGCCATCCAACCATCTCATCCTCTGTCATCCCCTTCTCCGCCTGCCTTCTATCTTCCCCAGCATCAGGGTCTTTTCCAATGAGTCAGTTCTTCACATCAGGTGGCCAAAGTATCAGAGTTTCAGCTTCAGCATCAGTCCTTCCAATGGATATTCAGGACTGATTTCCTTTAGGATTGACTGGTTGGATCTCCTTGCAGTCCAAGGGTCTTCTCCAATACCACATTTCAAAAGCAGCAATTCTTCAGTGCTCAGCTTTCTTTATGGTCCAACTTTCACATCCATACATGACTACCGGAAAAATCATAGCTTTGACTAGCAAACGAAATGTCTCTGCTTTTAAATACGCTGTCTAGGTTCATCACAGCTTTTCTTCCAAGGAGAATCTTTTAATTTCATGCCTGAAGTCACTATCTGCTGGGATTTGGGAGCCAAGAAACAAGTCTTCACTGTTTCCACTGTTTCCCCATCTATTTGCCATGGAGTGACGGGACCAGATGCCATGATCTTAGCTTTCTGAATGTTGAGTTTTAAACCAGCTTTTTCACTCTACTCTTTCACTTTCATCAAAAGGCTCTTTAATTCCTCTTCACTTTCTGCCATTAGGGTGGTGTCATCTGCATATCTGAGGTTATTGATATTTCTCCTGGAAATCTTGATTCCAGCTTGTGCTTCATCCAGCTTGGCATTTTGCATGATGTATTCTGCATATAAGTTAAATAAGCAGGGTGACAGTATACAGCCTTGACGTACTCCTTTCCCAATTTTGAGCCAGTCCATTGTTCCATGTCCAGTTCTAACTGTTGCTTCTTGAGCTGTATACAGGTTTCTCAGGAGACAGGTAAGGTGGTCTGGTATTCCCATCTCTTGAAGAATTTTCCAGTTTGTTGTAATGCACAGTCAAAGGCTTTAGTGTAGTCAATGAAGCAGATGTTTTTCTGGAACTCTTGCTTTTTCCATGATCCAGTGGATGTTGGCAATTTGATCTATGATTTCTCTGCCTTTTCTAAATCCAACTTAAACATCTGGAAGTTCTTGGTTCACGTACTGTTGAAGCCTAGCTGGGAGAATTTTCAATGTTACTTTTCAAACGTGTGAAATGAGTGCAACTGTGTGGTTAGTTTGAACATTCTTTGGTATTTGGAATGAAAACTGGCCTTTTCCATTCCTGTGGCCACTGCTGAGTTTTCCAAATTTGCTGACATATTGAATGCAGCAGTTTCACAGCATCATCCTTTAGGATTTGAAATAGCTCACCTATTTTATATATGTTTTCATTTCTCTTGGGTATATAGTTATGGAATTGCTCAGTCATATGGTAACTCTTAACCTTTTAGGGAAATGTCGAATTATTTTCCGAAGAGGTCATACATTTTATACTCCTACCAGCAGTGTATAAGAGTTTCAGTTTTTCTCAACATTTTCAACACTTTTTATTATCTTTTCTATTCTAACTATCTCTTTTCTATTCATACTTCTAGTGGGTATGAAGTAAAATCACCTTATAGTTTGACTTGCAATTCCTTGAAGGATAATGACGTTAAGTATCTTTTCATGTGTTTTTGACCATTTGAATACCTTCGTTGGAGAAATATCTTTTCAGATACTTTGCCCACTTTTATCTATCTGTCTTATATACAAGAGCCTCTTGATGAAAGTGAAAGAGGAGAGTGAAAAAGTTGGCTTAAAGCTCAACATTCAGAAAACTAAGATCATGGCATCCAGTCCCATCACTTCATGGCAAATAGATGGGGAAACAGTGGCTGACTTTATTTTTTTGGTGGGGGGGCTCCAAAATCACTGAAGATGGTGACTGCAGCCATGAAATTAAATGATGCTTACTCCCTGGAAGGAAAGTTAAGACCAACCTAGACAGTATATTAAAAAGCAGAGACATTACTTTGCCAATAAAGGTCCGTCTAGTCAAGGCTATGGTTTTTCCAGTGGTCATATATGGATGTGAGAGTTGGACTATAAAGAAAGCTGAGCACCAAAGAACTGATGCTTTTGAACTGTGGTGTTTGAGAAGACTCTTGAGAGTCCCTTGGACTGCAAGGAGACTGATCTCCTTCAGTGTTCGTTGGAAGGACTGATGTTGAAGCTGAAACTCCAATACTTTGGCCACCTGACGCGAAGAGCTGACTCATTTGAAAGGACCCTGGTGCTGGGAAAGATTGAAGGCAGGAGAAGGGGACAACAGAAGATGAGATGGTTGGATGGTATCACTGACTCAATGGAAATGAGTTTGGGTGAACTCCGGGAGTTGGTGATGGACAGGGAGGCCTGGTGTGCTGCGGTCCATGGTGTCACAAAGAGTTGGACATGACTGAATGACTGAACTGAACTGAACTTATCATTATTGAGCTGTCGTATTGCTTTATATACTCTACATAGTACATTATCAGATATATGACCTGTAAAACTTCTCTCCCACTCTATGGACTATATTTGTACTTTCTGGATCACGGTAGACACACATTTTATATTTTGGTGATACTCAATTTATGCATTTTTTTCTTTTGTTGTTTGGTTTCTTGTGTCATCTCCACAAAACCATCGCCTAATCCAAGGTCACAAAGACTAATGTCTATGTTTTCTTAGAGTTCTATCATTTTGGCTGTCACATTTAGGTCTTTAATACATTTTGAGTTAATTATTATATATGGTGAGGTAGGGATCCAACTGTACTCTTTTGTATCTAGTTGTCCCAGCACCATTGGTTGAGAGACTATTTGTTCTCATTGAATTATCTTGGTAAAGTCAATTTTAATGATAGGGAACATTAAGCAAAACAGTTATTGTCTCCTATGAAATATTTGTAAAATATAACAATTGTATTCAATTGTGTTTTGAATTTCATCAAAATTTACGGAAGTTTGTTTCTTTTTTGCAAGTTATCTATATAACATCTTTGATTTTGCCTCTCAGTCCACAGAACCTAGAATATTTACTATTGAGTCCCGAAAGTTTGCTGACTCCTGGTCATTATACAATTTCTTCCACAGTAAATCTTAGATCAAGTACATTCTGTAGGACACAAATTAATATGTAACTTTTAAGTCACTATTGAGTAACTTAAGGAAGTTTCAGAAACAACTCATATCAACACCAGTAAATGCTCAATATGATAAACATACAGTCCATTACAGCACAGGTATCACCACTACTATTTTGGAGCTTAAGTTGCAGAGCCATATACATTTGGCGGGGGGCTGGGGAGGAGGGCATGGCTTCCCAGGTGGCACAGTGGTAAGGAATCCACCTGCCAATGCAAGAAAAGCAGGTTCAACCCTGGGTCAGGAAGACTTCCTGGAGGAAGAAGTGGCAACCCATGCCAGCATTCTTGTCTGGAGAATCCCATGGACAGAGAAGCCTGACAGGCTACACTCTTAAGAGTCCAAAAGGGCTTCCTCGGTGGCTCAGTGGTAAAGAATCTACCTGCCAATCCAGCAGACATAAGAGACACAAGTTTGATCCCTGGGTTGGAAAGATCCCCTGGGGAAATAAATGGCAACTCACTCCAGTATTCTTGACTGGAAAATTCTATGGACAGAGGAGCCTGGCAAGCTACAGTTCATGCAGTTGTGGATTTGGACATGACTGAATGATTGAGCTCACACACATAAATTCCATATCAATAGGAGGATATTTCATATTGACGTTAGGTTGACGACTAACATGCAGTTACATTGCTTGGGATAGCCTTTAATCCTATAAACTTTTTTTTTGTACTGGGTTCCCTGACCCAGGGAGAGTGGTATTTCTTTTCTTTTCCTCTGGGAGCAAATGTTTCCCTGGGTTTCATCACACTTGCT
This sequence comes from Oryx dammah, assembly GCF_014754425.2. Lineage (NCBI taxonomy): Eukaryota > Metazoa > Chordata > Mammalia > Artiodactyla > Bovidae > Oryx > Oryx dammah. The sequence continues at coordinate 105,222,526 of NW_024070189.1, read as the reverse complement.
AGCTCATCTCTTCACTGGTTGTAGGTGGGATCGGATTGCCTCTTTGTTCTATACAGGCACTGTTGTGCTGACCCTAAGAGACCAATTTCCTTTCCAGACGGAGCAGCTTTATCCATAATGAGCATGGTTGCCCCTGTGTTTTAAATGTGGTTCAACTGTTATCCCAGTCTAGGTTTTCGGCTCACTCCTCAGTATAGTGGTGAGTATCCCACCTTGTCACGCGGGAGACCGCAATTCGATTCCCCAACGAGGAGGAGTGCTGAACGTTTGGGGGGGGCTTCCAGCTAGTAGCTCAGCTGGTAAAGAATCTGCTTGCAATGCAGGAGATCCCGGTTCAATTCCTGGGTCTGGAAAATCTGCTGGAGAAGGGATAGCCTACCCACTCCAGTATTTTTGGGCCTTCCAAGTGGTTAGCTGGTAAAGAACCCACCTGCAATGTGGGAGACCGGGGTTCAAGGGAACAGCTAACCCATCCAGTATTCCAGCCTGGAGAATTCCACGGACTGTATAGTCCAGGGGGTCGCAAAGAGTTGGACACGACTGAGTGATTTTCACTTTCACTTTTCAGGTTTTCAGAGTCTATTTCTAGTTTCAGCCCCTTCATTACTAGGAAACAGTGTTAAGCATAACATATAATATAGCCATATTATAATTACAATTATAAAACTATATAATAAATTATTAAGGATAACATATTTAATGAAGAAAACCCTTTAAATATGTTAATTCTGGCGCAGTAAATGTGATTTCTGTGGGTGAAGGGAAAAATAAACAGGGGAAGTAGGTGAAGCGGCAGAGAGCAGTACAAAGCTACCACAGCAAACAGTTTTACAAGTTACCATATGGAGCAAACTAATCTCTCTACCAGTTGAGTCCCAACAAGACATAAAAAGGCCATCAGCACCTTGTTTGGTGTACATCACACAACTTTTTTTATCTTTCACACCAAGACTTCCTAAGTACTAACTATAGGGTTGAAAGAAAGTTATTTTCATCCTGCATTCCTTCTGACAACATTTATTCTCACTTATTCAGCCACTCCTCTTTATTTATTTATTTTTTTGGAAAGTATTTCTATCTTTTTATTTTTATTTTTTTTCATTAGAAATTTTTCTTTTATTAAGCATAAATTTGATTTTTTTTCTGAGAGTATATGAATGCAAGGCATTTAAAAATAACAGATGATTTTAATTTACTCTAAATGTAATCTGACTGACTGGGTTCCCAAACCTCTGAAGTGTAGTTTTATTTTTTTTTTATTTTTTGATTTATTTATTTATTTTTTATTTTACTTTACAATTCTGTATTGGTTTTGCCATACATTGACATGAATCCACCACGGGTGTACATGCATTCCCAAACATGAACCCCCCTCCCACCCCCTAGGCCAGTCCTCTTTAAAGATCTTTCTTATAAGATGGACGAGCAAGGGATGGGATAGGGAACAGGAGAAGGAATTCACTAGAGGACACAGGATATAGATTTTTTTTTTTTAAGTGAGAAAGCTTCTTTCATTAAGTTGCATTAACTGCTGGAGACCCAATGCAGGAAATTCTTGGTACAATAACGGTGAAAATTATTGAACAGAAACATAGACAGGTGAGGCAGTTTTCTTTGGCTTAGGATATTTCAATGATATAAATGAAAATATTCTGTCAACTAATCTGGTCCATACCTACATATCTATATGTCTATGTTTCTCATAGACATAAAAAAGTAGGATTCAGAGAGAGTATCGAACTTTCCCAAGTTCACAACAGTGAGTGGTACAACCAGCTCTATTAACGCAAGTCTTTTGATTCTGAAGCCAGTGTTTCTTCTACATCTTAGAATCATGTTTGAAACCAAAACATCTTCATAATGTTTTTCTGTAGCTTCACTTGTAAACCCTACCACTTTCCCATATGGGTCATAATAGATTTCATTTGTAAAATTTCTGTTCTACTTTCACTTGTCCTATTAGGTGTGGCCTTGCAGAGTATAAGTCAACTCTATAGCAACATTGCTTTTCTATTAGCTGTGAATTTTGATATAAATTCAGACTTCTATATTATTTTCTCTTGGTTGCTTTCATCATACTAACTCAGGCACAACATTCATCTCTTTGGCCTTAAACTGCCTCTTTTGATAGGCTCTTCCATGGTTCATCCACAGTTTAATGCAACATCATGCAGACACACACAAACACACAGGTCCTGAACAGATACAAATGTTTATCTTATTTTAAAAACCATGTTTAAAATTCACATATAATAAATTTGCATTTTCTTAATGTAGAGTTTCATGAGTTTTAACATTTTCACACCACAGATCTGTGCAAGTACTACAAACAGGATATATAACAATTCTGTCCCCGAGAACACTCTCTTGTGCTGTTCTTTCATAGTCAAACCTTCTGCTTATCTTATCTGTGGTACCTGGCAACCACAGATCTAGTCTCTGTGTCTCTAGTTTTTGCTTTTTACATAGAGCCATATAAATGATATCAAAGCATATAAGCTCTGTGTCAGGTTTCTCTCACATAGCATAATGCCTTTGACATTCTTCAACGCAGAATGTATCAACAGTTCATATCCTTTTATTGCTAATTGATAGTCTAATATATGCTACTGCAGAAGAGTGGAGAAATAGCTCATGAAAGAATGAAGAGGCTGAGTCAAAGCAAAAACAACACCTAGTTGTGTATGTGACTGGTGATGGAAGTACAGTTTGATGCTGTAAAAAGCAATATAGCACAGGAACATGGAATGTTAGGTCCATGAATGAAGGTAAATTGGAAGTGGTCAAACAGGAGATGGGAAGAGTGAACATCAACATTTTAGGAATTAGTGAACTAAAATGGACTGGAATGGGTGAATTTAACTCAGATGACCATTATATCTACTATTGTGGGCAAGAAACCCTTAGAAGAAATGGAGCAGCCCTCATAGTCAACAAGAGTCCAAAATGCAGTACTTGGATGCAGTCTCAAAAATGACAGAATGATCTCTTTTCATTTCCTAGGCAAGCCATTCAATATCACAGTAATCCAAGTCTATGCCCCAACCACTAATGCTAAAGAAGCTGAAGTTGAATGGTTCTATGAAGACTTTCCTACAAGACCTTCTAGAACTAACACCCCAAAAAGATGTCCTTTTCATTGCAGGGGACTGGAATGCAAAAGTAGGAAGTCAAGAGATACCTGGAGTAACAGGCAAGTTTGGCCTTAGAGTACAAAATGAAGCAGGGCAAAGTCTAACAGAGTTTTACCAAAAGAACACATTGGTCATAGCAAACACCTTCTTCCAATACAAGAGAAGACTCTATAATGAATATCACCAGATGGTCAACACCAAAATCAGACTGATTATGTTCTTTGCAGCCAAAGATGGAGAAGCTCTATACAGTCAGCAAAAACAAGACCGGGAACTAACTGTGGCACAGACCATGAACACCTTATTGCCAAATTCAGACTTAAATTGAAGAAAGTAGGGAAAACCACTACTTTTTAGGGAGACCTGAATAGGGAGACCATTCAGGTATGATCTAAATCAAATCCCTTATGGTTATACAGTAGAAGTGACAAATAGATTCAAGGTATTAGCTGTGATAGAGAGTGCCTGAAGAACTATGGACAGAGGTTTGTAACACTGTACAGAAGGCTGTGATCAAAACCATCCCTAAGAAAAAGAAATGCAAAAAGGCCAAATGGTTGTCTGAGGAGGCCTTACAAATAGCAGAGAAGAGAAGCAGAAGGCAAGGAGAAAAGGAAAGCTATATCCATCTGAATGCAGAATCCCAAAGAATAGCAAGGAGAAATAAGAAAGCCTTCCTCAGTGATCAATGCAAAGAAATAGAGGAAAACAATAGAATGGGAAAGACTAGAGATCTCTTCAAGAAAACAGAGACCAAGGGAAATTTTCATGCAAAGATGGGCACAACAAAAGACAGAAACGGTATGAACCTAACAGAAGCAGAAGATATTAAGAAGAGGTGGGAGGAATACACAGAAGAACTGTACAAAAAAGATCTTCATGACCCAGATAACTACAATGGTGTGATCACTCACCTAGAGCCAGACATCCTGGAGTACAAGGACAAGTGGGCCTTAGGAAGCATCATTATGAACAAAGCTAGTGGAGGTGATGAAATTCCAGTTGAGCTATGTCAAATCCTAAAAGATGATGCTGTGAAAGTGCTGCACTCAATATGACAGAAAATTTGGAAAATGCAGCAATGGCCACAGAACTGGAAAAAGGCAGTTTTCATTCCAATCCCAAAGAAAGGCAATGCCAAAGAATGTTCAAACTATCGCACAATCACACTCATCTCACATGCCAGCAAAGTAATGCTCAAAATTCTCCAAGACAGGCTTCAACAGTTCTCAGGCTTCAACCGAGAACTTCCAGATGTTCAAGTTGGATTTAGAAAAGGCAGAGGAACCAGAGACCAAATTGCCAACGTCTGATGGGTAACAGAAAAAGCAAGAGAGTTCCAGATAAACATCTACTCCTGCGTTATTGACTATGCCAAAGCCTTTGATTGTTTGGATCACAACAAACTGTGGAAAATTCTTAAAGAGATGGGGATACCAGAGCACCTTACCTGTCTCCTGAGAAACCTGTATGCAGGTCAAGAAGCAACAGTTAGAACTGGACATGGAACAATGGCCTCGTTCCAAATTGGGAAAGGAGTACGTCAAGGCTGTATATTGTCACCTTGCTTATTTAACTTATATGCAGAATACATCATGCGAAATGCCAGGCTGGATGAAACACAAGCTGGAATCAAATGCTGGGAAAAATATCAATAACCTCAGATACACAGATGACACCACCCTTATGGCAGAAAATGAAGAGGAACTAAACAGCCTCGTGGTGAAAGTGAAAGAGGACAGTGAAAAACTGGCTTAAAACTCCACATTCAAAAAACTAAGATCATGGCATCCGGTCCCATCACTTCATGGCAAATAGATGGGGAATCCATGAAAACAGTGACAGACTTTATTTTCTTGGGCTCCGAAATCACTGCAGATGGTGACTGCGGCCATGAAATTAAGATGCTTGCTCCATGGAAGAAAAGCTATGACAAACCTACACAGCATATTAAAAAGCAGAGAAATTCCTTTGCCAACAAAGGTCTGTCTAGTCAAAGCTATGGTTTTTCCAGTAGTGATGTATGAAAGTGAGAGCTGGACTATAATGAAAGCTGAGTGCTGAAGAATTGATGCTTTTGAACTGTGGTGTTGGAGAAGACTCTTGAGAGTCCCTTGGACAACAAGATCAAAGCAGTCAATCCTAAAGGAAATCAGTCCTGAATATCCACTGGAAGGACTGATGCTGAAGCTCCAATACTTTGGCCACTTGATGGGAAGAGCTGACTCACTGAAAAAGACCCTGATGCTGGGAAAGATAGAAGGCGGGAGGAGAAGGGGACAACAGAGGATGAGATGGTTGGATGGCATCACCATCTTGATGGTCATGAGTTTGAGGAAGCTCCGGGAATTGGTGATGGAAAGGGAAGCCTGGTGTACTGCAGTCCATGCCATTGTAAAGAGTCAGACACGACTGAGCAACTGAACTGAACTGATTCGAATAACTAGTCTATTTCTGGACTCACTTTCTGTCCCATTAATTTACATATCTATTCTTTCACCAATATCACTGTCTTTATTACTGTAGCTTAAAGTTGAGTATTTTGAGTCCTTTAACTTTATTCTGCTTTTTCAAAATTGTTTTGGCTACCCTACTTCCTTTGCTTTTCCACCTAAATTTTAGAATCAGCTTTTCTAGCTACAGAAAAAATATCCTAATGAAATTTTTACTGGAATTGTGTTAAATCTGTAGAATAAATTGATGAGAATTGCTATACTAGCTATATTGTCTTCTCACGTGTAAACATATGTCTCCTTAATTCATCTTTTTTACATCATTCATTAACATTTTGTACTTTGCAGTATGGTGCTTCTCTGATGGCTCAGAGGGTAAAGAATCTGCCTGCAATGCAGGAGACCTGGGTTTGATCCCTGGGTCAGGAAGATGCCCTGGAGAAGGGAAAGGCTAGGAGCCTGGTGTGCTTTTTTGCAGTATAGAGATCCTACACATTTGCATATTTGTAGCTATATATTTCTTTACTTTCCACTTCCTTTTTGCTTTCCAGAGTACAGCAAATGGTGTATATTGCTTAAATTTATTTTCTAATTGTTCTTTTGTTGTTATTTAGCCATGTGTGACTCTTTTGCGACCCCATGGACTCTCACTTGCAAGGCTCCTCTGTCCACAGGATTTCCCATTTAACACTACTGGAGTGGGTAGCCATTTCCTTCTTCCAAGGGATCTTCTCGACCCAGGGATCAAATCTGTCTCCTGTATTGTCAAGCAGATTCTTTACCAGTGAACCACCAGGGAAGCCTGATTGTCCACTGCTAGTACACAAATGCAGAAACTTTTGCATGTTAATCTAATATCTTCTGACCTTGTTAAACTCATTAGTTCTAAGAGCTTTTTTTTTGTTGTTGATTCCTTGGGTTTTACTAAGAGGACAATCATGTCATCTTTAAACAGAGGCCATTTAATTTCTTCCTTTATAAACTGTACTTTTTTTTTTTTTTTTTTAGGCTGATTGCATTAGCAAGGATTGGTTAGGAGAGTTCAGAGTGGACATCATGACTTGTCCCTGACCTTAACATCATTCAGCTAATCACCATTAAGCAGGATGTTAGTTGTGGGGTTTTGGTAGATGCCCTTTATTGGGTTAATTTCTCTTTTATTTCTGATTTTCTTAGTTTTTATCATAAATACTGTCAAAATTTTTTCTGCATCAATTGATACAATCATGTCTTTTTCCCCTTTCTAGTTCAGTTTGGATCTGTGCCAGTCTGTCATCCGTTATGGACTCTTTTCTCTGTCATCTCTATTCTGCGGCTAGGTATGTCCAGTGGTTTTTGTTTTGGTATATTTTGTGATTGTATTTTTTAGTTTTAAAATTTCCATTTGGTTCCTTCTAATGTATTACCTATTTTCCTACTGAGAACTTTTAAGTTCCATTCAAGAATGGTCACATTTTTTGATACACTGTTATAAGGCCTGCTTTTATAATTCCAACATTTGTGTCATTTTGGGGCAGTGCCTGTTGTCTTTTTCCTTATGAACTGTTGAGAATTTCCTGATTTTTACACTTGTGCAATTCTACATTATGAGATTCTGGATTGAGATTAGGGATGAGCCTGGGGTTATATACACAACCTTATGAAATTACTTTCCTGAGTTTCCTTTTCTGTCACCAGCCTGACACATTCCAGCTTCCAGGGCCCATTCCTCTTCTGGTCTTTTGATTAAAATATGAAGGCTTTAGGTTCTCCTCTCTGCTACACACCTAATGGATACACCTACCTCCAGGTCCAAGCAGCAAAAAGTGAGAGATGAAAAGCAATGAGGATTCTTCCAACAGTTCTCTGACCAGAGATAAATGCTGCCCTCTCTGAGAGGTTTAGATGTCTGCTCAACCACCTTCACCACAGACATGCCTGAGAGTAACAGACTGGTCCTATTTCAAAATCTTGTTTTCTTCCCAAATCTGGCTGCTACCATCATTACTTTTCAGGATCCTAAGGCTGCTGTTCCATGCATTCTCTAGGATTTTTAGTCATATTTAGTAGGAGATATGAGGTGTTGTGTGCTTATTCTATAAGAGGAACCAGAACAAACAATGTTTAAGTTATCTCCAATGATCACATCCATATAGGATAAACTCTCAAACCAGAAACTTGAGTATAAAGGAAGAATACCGACTGGAGGTTTCATATGCATCACTTTTCCAATCAAATTTTTGCTTCAATTTTTTATTAAAAATTTTTAACATACAGAAGTTTACAGAATGACCGATGAACATACTATATCTTCCACAAAGATTCAACAACAGCTGACTAATTTTTTACATATTTATTTAAAAATATGCTACAAGCACCATGACTCTTCAAATTTGAAAACTTTGGCATGCATCTCCTAAGAAGGGTACTGTCCCTCACACTTCAACAACATCAACATCATACCTCTAGGAAAATTAAACATACCACATTACCTAAAACCCATTCTATCCTCATATTTCCCCATGTCCCCCTAAATGTCTTACAGTTGTTTTGATTTTCTGAATCAGATGCCAAATAAGAATCACACCTTGCATTTGGTTATATCTCAAGTTTCTTAATCTAGATCACGCCACTCCTTGTTTTGTTATATTGGTTTCTTGAAAAGTCCAGACAAGCTATCTTGTACAATAACTCAAACTCTAGACTTGTCTAATTCTTCACTACAGAATTCAGTTTGTTCTTCTTCTACTCCTTGTATTTCTTGTAAACAGGAAGAAAAGTCTAGATAAGAGATTTAGTTTCCTTTTTTTTTGCAACAATACATCATAGGATGATCATGTATACTTTATACTGCATTTCATCAGGAGTCACATGTCAGCTTGTTCCACTGGTAGAGAAACTCAGTTTAATAGCCAGATTTCTCCATTATAAAGGCATATCTTTCCTCTGTAATTGGTATCTGTGATCTTGAAACTGTGTAAATAATGTTTTTCTTTCACATAATAGGGTTTTTCCATCTGTTGAATGTGCCTAATTTAATTACATTAAGGGTTGTAAAATGGTGATTTTTCCAAACCTATCGCTCCACGTACAATGAAGAGATGGCATTCTCCAAATAAGTATATAAAGAGCTTTTCTATTTTTCTCTATTTTTTCATTATAGGATCATTTTATTTTATTTAGCATGTTATATCCAATTACTGTGCTTATTCTTTTTGATGTTCAAATTGTCCTAAATTTGACCAGTGGGAGCTCACATCCTTCTGACATTATCCCTTTAGTCTTTGAGTTCTTGTTTTGTTTCACAAAAAAAGTATTCGAGGCATATCTTGTATTTTCCCTGTTCCAAACATACGGAATAAGCCATTTCTCCAAAGAGCCCTACTTCCTTTTAGTGAGGAACAGCATTTAGAGACAAAAATCTGCATAATGTGTGGATACTGCTATTGGGTAATCAAACAGGGTTTTATCTAGAATATCTTGCAAATGGCTCTGTATGATGTTAAAAACTGAGGTTTAAAAGCTTCATTTTCCTTATGTGCTAAGTTGCTTCAGTCATTTCTGACTCTTTGCAACGTATGGACTGGAACCCACCAGGCTCCTTTGTCCATCAGATTCTCCAGGCAAGAACACTGGAGTGGGTTGCCATGCCCTTCAAGGAATCTTCCCAACCCAGGGATCAAACCCAGGGAACATCTCTTAGGTCTCCTGCATTGGCAGGCAGGTTCTTTACCACCAGTGCCACCTGGGAAGCCCCATTTTCCTTATAAATATACTTGAATATGTAAGAAACACCCCCTACCTCACTTCACTTTCTTTGACCATGACACCCAGCTTGAAGGATCTTAGTTCCCTGACCAGGGAAGGAACCTGGGCCCCAGCAGTGAAAGCACCAAGTTCTGCAGGGAATCCCCAAGAAAACACTTTCTAATGAGCTAAGACAAGTCAAACACTGAATGCTCAAGTTTAAAATTTAGATGTCTCAGAGGGTTCTAGCTAATTTTCACATTAATAGAACAGTTCTTTTGAATGATACCCACTGTGAAGGTAAATATAAAAGGAAGCAGGCCCAGGGGAAAATGAAATCTTTCTGTAAAACATGGGACATGTTTGGATAACCAGTTTATACCAGTAACTAGAATGTTTAAAAATAAAATACTCATGTATCACTTTACATAAAAGAAGTCCTAAAAGTTGTGTAACAAAAATAAACAAAAAGGCAATTTTATATGTGAACCCCCCACCAAATGTAGTTTCACTATCTGGACCATAGCTAGGTTTTAGGATTTAAGTACAGTTACTATAAAAGCAGGTATAATTAGGGACTCATAAGAAAAAAGGAAAACATAGCTAAGTCAATTATTAAGGCTAAAATTGAGGGAACTTACCAAACATAAAATAAAACTGATTAAATTAATGCAATTGTGCCTAACCAGTTTACAAAACAAATAGCTTTGGGGCTTGGACTCTTGGGGCCTGAAGTTGTAAATTAACCTATAATTATTACAGAAAACCAGAGCTGAAGATCTAGATTCTAGTCTTAATTATACTCAAAAAGCTCAATTTCTTCATTAGTTAAAATGAAAGGCTATAACTAACTAAATTAAAATCTCTCCTGGTTTTAATAAGCTACCAGGTATATAATCAGAGACTGGAAACATATCCCTTTTGCAACACACAAGACAGTATTTGCATGAAAGTCTCTCCACTTGCTTCAGTTTACACCAACTTCTCTAAGACTCTGTTCAGTAATGTAGAATCATATCAAATTAAGAAATAACGTGAAAGAAAAGGAAGAGACACAATTGGGCAAAACTTTAATTTTCAAAACTAAACTCTAAAGTAATAAAACCACATTTTTTTAATCATCAAAGAATTTTGAAAAAAATATACACCAAAACTCTGTGTGTATATACACACATGAATACATACACACATTTATGTCTACCACTGGCTACAGTAAAGAATCTGCTTGAAAAGCAAGAGACCCAGGTTTGAGCGCTGGATCAGGAAGATCCCCTGGAGAAGGGAATGGCTACCCACTCCAGTATTCTTGCCTGGAGAATTCCATGGACAGAAGAGCCTGGTGAGCTATACAGTCCACAGGGTCACAAAGAGTCAGACATGACTGAGCAACTAACATACATATACATACCTGTATATTTATAAATATAAATTGCTGGTGAGGCAGTTCATGAAAAGTGAGCTTAATTATTTCCATGTGAAAATCTAAAGAATTTCTTCTTATCTTTAGCTTCTCTTTATGAAAGAGAGCACGTCCTATATCTATCTGTCATTTTAGAAAATAAGGCTGCACACTTATCCACATTATTAATAACTCAGTGACTGCCTTTAAAAGAAAATTCATTTTAATGGCAAAACCAATAAAATATTGTAAAGTAATTAACCTCCAACTAAAATAAATAAATTTATATTTAAAAAAATATAAATAAAAATAAAAGAAAATTCATATTGAAGCTTACTGTTAGAAAGGCAACAAAGTCTAATGAAAGAAATAAAACTTATATTCCATAGTTTTCATTTTTTTAAAGTTAGGTCTTTTACAATTTTCTGTGAATTTAAAATTTTTATGGTTTTAGAAACCTTAAATTTAGTGGTTCTTATAAAATTTGACAAGGCAGTGCTCTTAATATTTGTTGGTCAATTTTACCATTACTTAGTGATAACTTGCATATTTTCTCTAAGAGAAGTAATGAAAAGACTTGATCTATCAGAAGTCTGTGCCCTACTTATTATTCTCCTGATTATTCTCCAATGAGAACCCTTAAATTATTTCAGAGATGAATTAAACCTCATAGGGCTTATCTCCTCTAAGAAATCTCTGATCCCATATTCTTTCCATTTATAGAGTTTTTCTTTATTGTGAATTTTTTTGTGTCTACAAAGGTTTGATCTGTAACTGTAGGCTTTCCCACATTCCATACATTTATAGAGTTTCTCTCCAGTATGGATTCTCTCATGTTCAGTTAGGAATGAATACTGGCTGAAAGCTTTTCCACACTGATTACACTGATATGGTTTCTCTCCAGTATGGATTCTCTGATGCCTATAAAGGTTAGATTTGCAACCAAAGGCTTTCCCACATTCTCCACACGTGTAAACTTTTTCTCCAGTATGAATCTTCCGATGGTCATTAAAGGATGAATACTGGTTGAAGGCCTTCCCACATTCATTACACTGATACGGTTTTTGTCCAGTATGAATCCGCTGATGTTCAATAAAGGTTGAGATGCGAGTGAAATTTCTCCCACATTCCAAGCATTTACACAGTTGTTCTCCAGTATGAAGCCTCTGATGTTCAGCCAGGGATGTAAACTGGCTGTAACTTTTCCCACATTCACTACATTTATAGGGTTTCTCACCTGTATGGATTTGTTGGTGTCTATGAAGCTTTGCTCTACAATTGAAGGCCTTCTCACATTCTCCACATTTATAGAGTTTTTCTCCAGTATGAATTCTCTGATGTACAGTGAGGGTTGAACACTGGCTAAAAGCTTTACCACAGTCCTTACACTGATAGGGTTTCTCTCCAGTATGCACTCTCAAATGTTTGATAAGGGTTGAACTGCTACTAAATGCTTTCTCACATTGATTACATTTGTAAGGTTTCTCTCCGGTATGAATTCTCTGATGGGCAAGAAGTGATGATCTGTGGCTGAAGGTTTTCCCACACTCATTACATTTGTAAGGTTTCTCACCAGTATGAATTCTCTGGCGTTCAATAAGATGAAGACTCTGATTGAAACTTTTTTCACATTCATTGTAAATATGAGGTTTTTCTCCTGGGTAAATCTGGAAACATCTCATTAGATCAAAATTCTGTTTAAAATCTCTCCCAAAACTATAATATATACTGGGTACTCTTTCTGTAGGAACATTTTGTTGTCTAATAAGAACTGTATTTGTAAACAAGCCTTTCCCTAATTCAAGACTTGTCTGGTCTCCAGCTCCACTGATGGTTTTCTTCCGTGAGGCTACCATTTGCCTGAGAGTTTTTTTCTGTTGCTCTTGTGTCCTGCCCTCAAATTCCAAAGCTTCTCCACACTTGATGTCCAACTTAATGGAGTTTTTCATTATTATTCCTTGAGATGTTTCTTCTGTAGAAATGTCCTGTTTGCGAGGCAATGCTTCTATTTCAGGCCATGTCTCGAAACCTGGAATAAATCAGAATAGTGGCTCCTCTGCTAGAAGAGAGTTTGATACCATATAATTTCAAACATGGACTTGAATCTAGCGAAAAACAGGACAGAATGGAAGGAGACGTAAACAGGAGCAGTGTGGACAAACTAACAGTGACAATGAAGATATTGCCATCTGAGAGAAGTAAAGGCAGAGATCTTCTGAGACTAACAAAAGTCTCTAAGAGATGTGAAGTTATGAACTATGCCCAAGCCCCAAGCTCAGATCGGATTCTAAAGTGAAAAGATTTAGCTTGAGCTGATTCTAAGAAACTCTGAGTTAAAACCTGGCTTACTTTTATCAATCCATGATTGAAAATAGATTAAAGTTATATCACTAATTAGGTGACTGTATGTGCTTAAATAAACTATACAAATTAAATAAAATATAGATTATCTATGTTAATAAAATTTATCTGGTTTTAGTAATACAAATATTTTATTGAAATTAAGTAAGAATAAGAAATATAGGCTATAAATCTGTATAAGAATATAGATCTTTCTTAATGATATCCATGGGAAACCGAGCAGTTTAGATTTTCAAGGATCAACCAGGTACCTTCTTTCTTTTTACTCTTTCTCACAATATGATCTTCCCAGTCCATCTAGAAACTTACCCTACTACTCTAATCTTATTTCTTTACAAAAACTCAATTACTTAAGCCTAAATAATCCATCTCTTTCTTCAAATTTCAAAACATATTTTCAAAACATTCAATCACTTAACTTACATATATAAAGTTTGTGAAAATAATTCAAAGTTATTTGTTCAAGGAAAGCAGTAACTATGTCTTATGATGATTTGTTAATTCTTTATTGTGTACAAGCTAAATACACAGTTAGAATATCTTAGATAAAAAAATAAAGAATGAATGAGCAGAGTGACCAAGTTGGAAAAATTATTATGAAGGGCGAGTAACCTTGAAAATGAAAAGAGACCTCTCCTCTCTTTCTGGACTCCTGAGACTCAGTCATTTATTGAACAAATACTGAATAATTAGCAATGATAATAGGAAAAAAATAAATGGCCAAACAGTAATAGTTCATTTCTCCATGATCTGAGAAGACTCAACTGCATAATTCAGATTTGAGATTCAGAAAATGAGGATACAAATATCAATAATATTGGTAAAGAATGGAAGATAGACAATAGAAGTAGGTTGGATTTCAATAGAAAAAGAAAAGAGGAACCTGTGAGTCAAAAAGAAGGCCTCTTAAAGTCATCTGTGGGGAAAGTAAACCTATTTGGGGGTGCTTATTAACTAAAGACAATACAGCCTTGATGTACTCCTTTTCCTATTTGGAACCAGTCTGTTGTTCCATGTCCAGTTCTAACTGTTGCTTCCTGACCTGCATATAGGTTTCTCAAGAGGCAGGACAGATGGTCTGGTATTCTCATCTCTCTCAGAATTTTCCACAGTTTATTGTGATCCACACAGTCAAAGGCTTTGGCATAGTCAATAAAGCAGAAATAGATGTTTTTCTGGAACTCTCTTGCTTTTTCCATGATCCAGTGGATGTTGGCACTTTGATCTCTGGTTCCTCTGCCTTTTCTAAAACCAGCTTGAACATCAGCAAATTCACAGTTCACGTATTGCTGAAGTCTGGCTTGGAGAATTTTGAGCATTACTTTACTAGCATGTGAGATGAGTGCAATTGTGTGGTAGTTTGAGCATTCTTTGGCATTGCCTTTCTTTGGGATTGGAATGAAAAGTGACCTTTTCCAGTCCTGTGGCCACTGCTGAGTTTTCCAAATTTTCTGGCATATTGAGTGCAGCACTTTCACAACATCATCTTTCAGGATTTGAAATAGCTCCACTGGAATTCCATCACCTCCACTAGCTTTGTTCGTAGTGATGCTTTCTAAGGCCCACTTGACTTCACATTCCAGGATGTCTGGCTCTAGGTGAGTGATCCCACCATCGTGATTATCTTGGTCGCAAAGATCTTTTTTGTACAGTTCTTCTGTGTATTCTTGCCACCTCTTCATAATAATATCTTCTGCTTCTGTTAGGTCCATACCATTTCTGTCCTTTATTGTGCCCATCTTTGCATGAAATGTTCCCTTGGTATCTCTAATTTTTTTGAAGAGATCTCTAGTCTTTCCCATTCTGTTGTTTTCCTCTATTTCTTTGCATTAATCACTGAGGAAGGTTTTCTTATCTCTTCTTGCTATTGTCTGGAACTCTGCATTCAGATGCTTATATCTTTCCTTTTCTCCTTTGTTTTTCGCCTCTCTTCTTTTCACAGCTATTTGTAAGGCCTCCCCAGACAGCCATTTTGCTTTTTTGCATTTCTTTTCCATGGGAATGGTCTTGATCCCTGTCTCCTGTACAATGTCATGAACCTCTGTCCATAATTCATCAGGGACTCTATCTATCAGATAGGAGTACATCAAGGCTGTATATTGTCACCCTGCTTATTTAACTTATATGCAGAGTACATCGTGAGAAATGCTCGGCTGGAAGAAGCACAAGCTGCAATCAAGATTGCAATCAATAACCTCAGATATGCAGATGATACCACCCTTATGGCAGAAAGTGAAGAGGAACTAAAAAGCCTCTTGATGAAAGTGAAAGAGGAGAGTGAAAAAGTTGGCTTAAAGCTCAACATTCAGAAAATGAAGATCATGGCATCTGGTCCCATCTCTTCATGGGAAATAGATGGGGAAACAGTGGAAACAATGTCAGACTTTATTTCTGGGGGCTCCAAAATCACTGCAGATAGTGACTGCAGCCATGAAATTAAAAGACGCTTACTCCTTGAAAGAAAAGTTATGACCAATCTAGATAGCATGTTGAAAAGCAGAGACATTACTTTGCCAACAAAGGTCCGTCTAGTCAAGGCTATGGTTTTTCCAGTGGTCATGTATGGATGTGAGAGTTGGACTGTGAAGAAAGCTGAGCACCGAAGAATTGATGCTTTTGAACTGTGGTGTTGGAGAAGACTCTTGAGAGTCCCTTGGACTGCAAGGAGATCCAACCAGTCCATTCTGAAGGAGATCAGCCCTGGGATTTCTTTGGAAGGAATGATGCTAAAGCTGAAACTCCAGTACTTTGGCCACCTCATGTGAAGAGTTGACTCATTGGAAAAGACTCTGATGCTGGGAGGGATTGGGGGCAGGAGGAGAAAGGGACGACAGAGGATGAGATGACTGGATGGCATCACTGACTCGATGAACATGAGTCTGAGTGAACTCCGGGAGTTGGTGATGGGCAGGGAGGCCTGGCGTGCTGCGATTCATGGGGTCGCAAAGAGTCAGACATGACGGAGCGACTGAACTGAACTGACTGATTGACTAAAGAAGAGAATTTAAGTTGGAATTTGTTAAAATTTTGGTTAAGCACAGTAAGGCCAAATATACAGTTACTAAACAACCAGTTGAAGAATTTACTAACAGAAGGTGCTATAAATTCTTAGACAGACAATAACAAGGCAAAAATGTTTATATTTGGTAAAATAGGCAGCTTGATCAGAGGAAGGACAGAATGGAATCTGAAGAATAATGTAGCTGCAGTGGTCTGGCTGAACTGAGTAACTTGAGCCTCATCAGCACTGAGTTAATCAGAGAGGTAATGAATTCAATTAAAACAGAATTAAAAAAATTTTTTTAAATATTACTAAATCTAATATATCAGATGCTTGAGGAACAGAATTCAAAGATCTGGCCTCTCCCTTAAATATGCACAATCTTATTAGAAAAATAATTAAACATAACTACAATTCATTGTGATAGATACAATCATCAATGGACTCCAACTATGTAGAAAGTGCTGAATGAACATAAATGATGCAGAAATTCATGCTGACTGGGAAGTAGGAGGGCTTCCCAGGTGGTGCAGTGGTAAAGACTCTGCCTGGCAATGCAGGAGATGCAAAGGACATGGGTTCGATCCCTAGGTTGTGAACATGCCCTGGAGTATGAAATGGCAACCCACTCTAGTATTCTTGCCTGGAAAATTCCATGGACAGAGGAGCCTTGCAGGCTAGTCCATAGCGTCACAAAGAGTCAGAGATGACTGAGCAAGAAAACAACTGAGGAAAGTAGGAAAGATAAGAAAAATCTACAGATAAGAGTGGCATATTAGGTGGACAAATGGATCTTGAAAGATACATAGTTTACCAGTGCACAAGGTGGAAGAGGTGATTCAAGCTGAAGGAATAACACACAAATGATAGTGAATATGCAGATGTAGCCAGACCACTGAGCTGAAGAGGAAGTGGCCACTGACGAGACCATAAAGGAATATGAAGACAGGCTAAGATGTAGGTTTAATGTCATATTAAGGCATCTTTCTTTACTCCGTGGATAATGGAAAAACAATGAAGTCTCTTAAAGTACAGGACAAATACCTGAGTTTCAAAAACATCACTGTGCTCATGGTATGGAAAATGAGTGAGAAAAAAGAGGCTCAGAGAAGGGAGGTAACTTTCCTATAGCGCATGTAAGCAGTGGTAAGGGTAAGGCAAAATTTGGAATGTCTAAATTCAAACCTTGATCCTTAATGCTATACTGCACTCCCTGGCGGTGGTGCTGCTGTGTGATCAGTCACATTCGACTCTTTGTGACTCCATGCACTGCAGCCCACCAGGAACAACATGCTTGCTGACCCCTGGACTGGAAAGGCTGCAGTGGTAGTGTTAACAACAGCTGATTGAATATATAGTAGTGGGACATGACAATCTAGTCACCAAGAAAATAAGAAATCAGAGACAAAGGAATGTTAATACTTTGAAATATGTGGATGGTAAAAAAAGAAATGAAAAAATTGTTTTAAAAAATTCAAAACATGGCAGAAGGTGTAATGTTAAAACATCTGTCAGACATGAACACGTGTAAATGCAGATGGAAAAATAACATGAAGATCAAGAGGTGATAGAAGGAAGTGAGTGAGGCTGCAAAGCAAAAGGTGGTGGGGAGGGAAAGAGAATGCAGGGAGTGGTATGAGAAGGAAAATGTCAAGACAAGGACCTTCTTGATGAAAGAAAACCATTACAACCAAGGAGCCTTGTCAGGCAGTTCTGAGCATTTCAATAGCGCTCAGAATTTCCAGGAGAGTTTTGGAACACTCCTCACAACCTGCTTATGTATAAAGACACGTGTGCCCATCCCCCAGTCACTTACTCACCAAGGCAGGTATCTTGAAGGATTTCTCTTTCCACCATACAGGGATCTTCTCCTTGTTGCAACTGGCAGATCAACTCTGGCATTGAAAATGGAATCCCTGCTCATCAGGAAGGAAATGGAGTTTGAACAAATGGCATGAAAAGCAAGCCCAAAACTCAAACCAGAACCTACAGGGAAGATAACACAAGCATAGAGAGGCAAAGTAGGCAGCAAAAGCACTCTTGAGAGGACTGAGGCCTTCACGGGGATGGAGCAGGAGGTGGGTCTTGGTTCAGAAACAATACGGGACCCTGTCTATGAATGCCATGACAATGGGAGTCCTATGCACTTTTCAGAATCTAAACTGGGTTCCAATCATTGGAGTAGGAGGGAACTATTAAGGAGGTGGGGTGGGAGGAAGGCAGAGGACAAAGAGCAGCATGAAGGGCATCAAAACAAACAGGTACACTTTTAATTCTACAGAGATTTGTCCTTTCCCAAGGCAGAGGACAGAAGCCTGCAGACTCTGAACCTCCAAGGGAGCTCCCATAGCAGACTCTCCACGACAGGCAAGCCTCCTTACCCAGCGAGACCAGGGTGCTGTAGTTCTCCAGCATCACCTCCCGGTACAAGGTTCTCTGGGCAGCATCCAGGTGCAACCACTCGTCCCGGCTGAAGAGCACAGCGATATCCCTAAACGTCACTGACTCCTGTAACGGCAAACCCGTTCCTGTTTACCCAGGAACATCTCCCCTGAAAGACTTGGTAAGAAGGTGACACTAAGGATGTGTAGCAACTATTCTGAAAATGTCTCAGGATTCTAAATATTTCAAAGCAACTATTTATGTTACTTTTGGAACCACCCATCAACTAACAAACAAATATTTATCGAGTACCCACTTGGAGCAAAGACACATGGCATGTTTGTGAGGGTATGGGAAAAAAGGGCAAATTTCCTGCCGAGAAGGAATTTATATTGCGCCCTGGGATCTGTCAGAGTCCATTTATCTCTTCCTTCCAATTCAAAATCCAAATTAAATGAAAAAAAATCGGAGTATGCTTAGAGCAGTGCTGGAAAACTAGGAGAAATATCACTAGTAGAACAGAAATAAAAAGGAATTTGTGAGACATAAAGCAAATAATAAAAAAAGAATATTGGTTAATGTCTATTGATGGGCTTCCCTGGTGGCTCAGATGGTAAAAAATCAGCCTGCAGTGCAGGAGACCAGGGTTGGATCCCTAGTCAGAAGTCCCCGGGAGAAGACAATAGCTACCCACTCCAGTATTCTTGCCTGGAGAATTCCATGGGAGGAGCCTGGTGGGCTATAGTCCATAGGGTCACAAAGATGTTAGAGACTATGATAGAAACTTTTTAAGTTTCCAATGTAAGTTTCATAGATATTCTATTAGGAAGACACTATAAATAATTTTGCAGATAAAGAAACAGTCCAGAAAGGTTACAAAATCTTTCCCAGCTAATACTGTTCAAGTGGTGGAGCTCCTAAGTGAAATCAGGTAGACAGCTCTCTAAGCTATATTGTCAGATGGGTTCCGTTGACTAGAAAAAATTAGAAGAACTAAAGTACTACACAGGTGCAAAAGGGAAATGCTGAGAAGGTAAGACTTTCCAAGAGAATCCCAGTAAGAAGGCAGATACCATTTTTTTTTTTTTTTTAATTAAAGGGCTGAAGGGAGTGACAAACAGTACAAGGCTTAGTGGGGATTATTAGAATCTATCAAAAGGTAAAAGGCACATCACTATGATTCTGCATTTCTACTTCTAGGATCCTACTACAAGGAATAATCACACAACTGGGTAGGGATATCTGCTCACAGATGTTCACTAAAATATTACTTGTAAGTTAATGGTTATGGTAGGTTTAATAACAAACCTGTAAACATTGTACATATGACAAATGGGACTTAGAGGATCTGTTGAAGGATTTTGAGCATGGGGAGAGATTATTCTGGATTATTATAAGGGGTATCTGGTATACTCTTAACAGTCCTTCTAAGAAGAACACAAAAGGAGTTAGAAGAGAAGGCTATGTAATGATGGAAGCAGAGACTGAAATGATATGCTTTAAAGATGCTTGAAAAGGCCACAGACCAAGAAAGATAGGGGGCCACTAGAAGATGAAAACAAGACCAGGAAACAAATTCCCCACCCCCTGCCCTAGAGCCAAGGCAGAAAGAATCAGCCCTGCTGAGAACTTGACCTTAAGTCAGTGAAACTTATTTCACACTTCTGACCTCCACAACTATAGGAGAATAAATTTATGTTGTTTTAGCCACTGAATTTGTTATAATTTGTAATAGAAACAATGGAAACTAATACAATGGTGAAATTTTCAAGACAACCTATATTATCTATCAATAAAGGAATAGATAAGCAATTTATACTGCATTTAGCCCATGAAATGTTATAAAGCCATTAAACAGAATGAGGTAGATTTGTATGCCTGACATTGGAATTTGACTGTGATATATTATCAATTCATATGAAAAAGCAAGCTCCCAGTCAATATGTGTTGAAAAATTCTTTATCTGTATATGCATAAGTGCATACAAAAATATCTGGAAGAAAACAACAAGCTGTCCCGGATTATTATTTGATATTTTAGAGAGGGACAGAATGGCACTCTACCACTTATATCCTTCATTAGGCTTACATTTTTTACAGGGTGTATGTTTGTTTTGACATTTTTTAAGATTCCACTTTAATTTTCATATTCATTTTTTAGCTTTGCATTTTTGGTGGCTGCTGAGAATCATAATATACATTCTTAGTTCTTCACAGCATATTTAGAGCTAATATATCATTTCACATAGAAGGTAAAAACCTTGCAAACATATGGTTCTTGTTCATGTTGTAGTTGTTACAAAGTTATTACAAAGACATTCCTAGATCATAAAGCTGACAGGACTCATCAGGTCACTCTGAGACTGCCCATGGGAGACAAACAGTACAATTTTGTTGTTGTTGTTGTTATTTAGTCATTGACTCTTTTGCAACCACGTGGCTCCTCTGTCCTGTCAGGCTCCTCTGTCCACGGAATTTCCCAGGCAAGAATACTGAAGAGGGTTGCCATTTCCTTCCTCAGGGAATATTCCTGACCCAGGGATCAAATCTGCATCTCCTGCATTGGCAGGCAGGTTCTTTACCCCTGAGCCACCTGGAAGCCCAAGGGTACACTGCAGCAGAATAAGAACTGTGTAGGAAAGTACTGGAAGCCAGAGACGCTTCATGAGTCTCCTTATTTGCTGCACAGACTATGCTGTGTCATTGGATCTATTAATAGATGAGAATTCTTGGTTTGGGGGAGCTCAAAGGAGAAACGCTCAGCAGGGGCTTTTTATGCATCAAGCATGGCTTGACATACCATATATGGTATACGCTTATATGCCAGTTGCAAATCAAGTGAACATGACCCTGAGGGTGGTCAGTAGCATTTAAAGAATACATCCAGGGCTTCCCTGGTTGCTCAGTGGTAAAGAATCTGCCTGCCAATGCAGGAGACACAGGTTCAGTCCCTGAGCCAGGAAGCTCCCACATGCCTAACAGCAGCTAAGCTTGTGCAAAACTATCGAACCTGTGCTCTGGAACCTGGGAGCTGCAATTACTGAGCCCACATGCTGTAACTACCGAAGCCCTCATGCCCTAGAGCCTGGGCTGTGCAGCGAGAGAAGCCATCTCAGAGAGAGGTCCACGCACTGCAACTAGAGAATAGCCCCAACACTCCGCAACTAGAGAAGAGTCCATGCAGCAACAAAGACCCAATACAGTTAAAGAAAGAAAGAAAACTATAAACAAATAAAGTAAGAGCCCATCCATTGCCCTTATCTTGGCCAGGAATCAAAAAACAGCCATTCAGCCATCCCTGCAGACAAACCTTTTCCAGTCCAGACCTTAATGAATTCTATATTCACAGCTGTCATATAAATTACATCCACTTACATGATAAACTCTATAACACAAGAGTATAGTTTTGCTTTAAACAAGCATACGCATACCACAGAAACTGAGAGGGAAAATTAGCTACATATTTCTATAATACATGTATTTATCTAGACAGTCACCACTTTTAATACTCTTAATTTCCTTCTTAAGATAACATCTGGCATTATTTCCTTTTAACTTGAAGAACTTCCTTTAGCATGTCTTATACTGCAGAACTGCTGCTGATGAATTAGCTTTCTTTTATCTGAAAATGCCTTTATTTTACCTTCATTCTTGAAGAATATTTTCATTGTTTACAGAATTTGGAGTTGACAGTGATTTTCTTTCAGCATATAAAAGGTCACTATTATTTTCTGGCCACTGTTGTCTCTAATGAGGAGCCAATGGACATTCACATATTGATTCTACATATATAACATGGTTTTTTCCCGTCTGCTTTAAAATCTTTGGTTTTTGGTGACTTGTCTATGACTTCTCTGCTTGATACTATTGGCACCATCTACAAATGGATGTTCAGTGCTTAAAAGGTGGCTAGTTTGAATTTTGAATTGTGAAGTGCTATTTATACAATACACACCAGAATATTTACTAAAATATATATATATATACACATACATACATATATATATATGATACCTCAATAATACTCATAACATGTGGAAATGTGAGGTGTATGAATGTGAGAGCTGGACCATAAAGAAGGCTGAGTGCCAAAGAGTTGATGCTTTCAAACTGTGGTGCTAGAGAAGACTCTTGAGAGTCCCTTGGACAGCAAGGAGATCCAACCATTCAATCCTAAGGAAATCAACCATGAATATTCATTGGAAGGACTGATGCTGAAGCTGAAGCTCCAATACTTTGGCCAACTGATTTGAAGAGCCAACTCACTGGAAAAGACCCTGATGCTGGGAAAGACTGAAGGCAGGAGGAGAAGGAGATGGCAGAGGATGAGATGGTTGGATGCAATCACTGACTCAATGGACAAGAGTCTGAGCAAACTCCAGGAGATAGTGAAGGACAGGAAAGGCTGGTGTGCTGCAGTCTATGGGATTGCAAAGAGCCAGACACAACTGAGCAACAACAACACATGTTGAAATAATAAGATTTTGGGTATACTGGGTCAAGTAAAATATTTATTAAAATTAATCTGCTTCTGTTTATTTTTTACTGTGACTACTAGAAAGTTTACTTTTAAAATTGAAGTATAGTCGATTTACAGTGTTGTGCCAATCTCTGATGTAAAGGAAAGTGACTGAGTTATACACACATAGACGTTCTTTTTTAATATTCTTTTCCACTATGGTTTATTATAGGATGTGGAATATAGTTCCCTGTGCTATACAGTAGGACCTTGTTGTTTATCCATCCTATATATAACAGTTTACATCTGCTAATTCCAAATTCCCGGTTCTTCCCTCCCACATCCTCCTCCCCTTTGGCAACCACAAGTCTGTTCTCTGCGAGTCTGTTTCTCTTTTGTATATAGGTTCATTTGTGCTCTACTTTAGGTTTCAGATCAAAGTGATATCGTATGACATTTGTCTTTCTCTTTTTGACTTACTTTACTTAGTATGTTAGTCTCTAGTCACATCCACGATGCTGCCAGTGGCATTATCACCTTCCTTTTATGGCTGAGTAACATTCCACTGTGTGTGCATATACACACACAGACACACACCACATCTTTAACCACTCATCTGTCAATGGACATTTAGGTTATTTCCAGTCTTGGCTATTGTGAATAGGGCTGCCATGAACAAAGGGGTGCATGTATCTCCTTAAATTACAATTTTGTCTGGGCATATGCCCAGGAGTTGGGACTGCTGGGTCATACAGTAATTCTATTTTTAGTTTTCGGAGGAACCTCTTCACTGTTTTCCACAGCGGCTGCATCGACTTTCTCCACACCCTCTCCATCATCTGGAGACCTTTTTCGCCACTTGAGTTTTTAATTGAAGGATGACCGCCTTACAGAATTTTGTTGTTTTCTGTCAAACATCAACAAGAATCATCCATGTTCCCTCCCTCCCAAACCTCCCTCCCCATCCCACCATCTAGGTTGTCACAGAGCCCGTTTAAGTTCCCTGAGTCATACAGCAAATTCCCGCTTGCTATCTATTTTACATATGGTCTTGTGAGTTTCCATGTTACTCTCTCCATACATCTCCCACCCTCTCCCCCCTCCCCTCCCCCAGTGTCCACAGATCTGGGACTGTTTCTCCACTGTTACCCTGCAAGTAAATTCATCAGTACCACCTTTCTAGATTCCATATATATGTGTCAGTGTACAACATTTACGTTTCTCTTTCTGGCTTACTTCACTCTGTATAATAGGCTCTAGGTTCATCCACCTCATTAAAACGGACTCAAATGTGTTCCTTTATTACGGCTGAATAATATTCCATTGTGTCTATATACCACAGCTTCTTTATCCATTCATATGTCAATGCAAATCTAGGTTGCTTCCATGTTCTAGCTATCGTAAACAGTGCTGCAATGAACACTGGGGTTCATGGGTCTTTTTCAATTTTGTTTTCCTCGGGGTATATGCCTAGGAGTGGGATTGCTGGGTCATATGGTGATTTTATTCCTAGTTTTTTAAGGTACCTCCATACCATCTTCCATAATGGCTGTATCAATTTACATTCCTACCAGCAATGCAAAAGGGTTCCCTTTTCTCCACACCCTCCCCAGCATTTATTGCTTGTAGACTTTTTGATGGCAGCCATTCTGACCAGAATTGATGCTTTTGAACTGTGGTGTTGGAGAAGACTCTTGAGAGTCCCTTGGACTGCAAGGAGATCCAACCAGTTCATCCTAAAGGAGATCAGTCCTGGGTGTTCATTGGAAGGACTGATGTTGAAGCTGAAACTCCAATACTTTGGCCACCTGATGCGAAGAACTGACTCATTTGAAAAGACCCTGACGCTGGGAAAGATTGAGGGCAGGAGGAGAAGGGGACAACAGAGGATGAGATGGTTGGATGGCATCACCGACTCAATGGACATGGGTTGGGTGGACTCTGGGAGTTGGTGATGGACAGGGAGGCCTGGCGTGCTGCGGTTCATGGGGTCGCAAAGAGTTGGACACGGCTGAGAGACTGAACTGAACTGATTCTGACCAGCATGAGATGGTACCTCATTGTGGTTTTGATTTGCATCTTTCTGATAATGAGTGATGTTGAGCATCTTTTCATGTGTTTGTTAGCTAACTGTATGTCTTCTTTGGAGAAATGTGTTTAGATTTTTTTCCCACTTTTTGATTGGGTTGTTTTTGGGGTTTTGAGTTGTATGAGCTGCTTGTATACTTTGGAAATTAATTCTTTGTCAGTTGTCTCCTTTGCTATTATTTTCTTCTATTCTGAGGGTTGTCTTTTCACCATGTTTTTAGTTTCCTTTGCTGTGCAAAAGCTTTTAAGTTTAATTAGGTCCCACTTATTTATTTTTGCTTTTATTTCCATTACTCCAGGAGGGGGGGGTCATGGAAGATCTTACTTTGATTTATGTCCTTGAGTGTTCTGCCTATGTTTTCCTCTAAGAGTTTTATAGTTTCCGTTCTTATATTAAGGGCTTTAATCCATTTTGAGTTTATCTTTGTGTATGGTGTTAGGAAGTGTTCTGATTTCATTCTTTTGCACATAGCTGTCCAGTTTTCCCAGCACCACTTATTGAAGAGACTATCTTTGCCCCATTGTATATTCCTGCCTCCTTTGTAAAGAACAAAGTACTCATAGGTGTGTGGGTTTATCTCTGGGCTCTCTATCTTGTTCCATTGGTCTATATTTCTGTTTTGTACCAGTACCATACTGTCTGGATGACTATGAGTTTGTAGTATAGTCTGAAGTCAGGAAGGTTGACTCCTCCAGCTCCATTCTTTCTCAAGACTGCTTTGGCTATTCACAGTCTTTTGTGTTTCCATATAAATTGTGGGCTTCCCTGGTAGAGATGGGAGAGAATCTGCCTGCAATGCGGAAGACTTGGGTTCGATCCCTGGATTAGGGAGATCCCCTGGAGGAGGGCATGGCAACCCACTCCAGTATTCTTGTCTGGAGAATCCTCATGGATGGAGGAACCTGGCAGGTTATAGTTTATCGTGTCTCAAAGAGTCGGACATGACTGTGCGACTAAGCACATATGAATTGTGAGTTTTTGTTTTAGGTCTGAAAAATGCCATTGGTAATTTGATAGAGATCACATTGAATCTGCAGAGTGCATTTGGTAGTATAGTTACTTTCACAATATTTATTCTTCCTACCCAGGAACATGGAATCTCTCTCCATCTTTGATTTCTTTCATCAGTGTCTTATAATTTTCTGTATACAGTTGTTTTGTCTCCTTTGGTAGGTTTATTCCTAGATATTTTTTTCTTTTCATGGCAACGGTGAATGGGATTGATTCCTTAATTTCTCTTTCTGATTTTTCATTATCAGTACAGAGGAATGCAAGTGATTTCTGTGTGTTGACCTTGTATCCCACGACTTTGCTGAATTCACTGATTAGCTCTAGTATTTTTCTGGTAGTTTCTTTTGGGTTTTCTATGCATACTATCATGTCATCTGCAAACAGTGAGACTTTTACTTCTTCTTTTATGATCTGGATTCCTTTTCTTTCTTTTTCTTCTCTAATTGCCATAGCTAGGACTTCCAAAACTATGTTGAATAATAGTGGTGAGAGTGGACACCCTTGTCTTGTTCTTGATCTTAGAGGGAATGCTTTTAGTTTTTCACCACTGAGAATAATGTTTGCTGTGGGCTGATCATATTTGGTCTTTACTATGTTGAGGTAGGTTCCTTCTATGCCCACTTTTTTGACACGTTTCTTTTTTATAATAAATGGGTGCTGAATTTTGTCAAAGGCTTTTTTTGCTTCTATTGAGATGATCATATGGTTTTTATCTTTCAGTTTGTTAATATGGTGTATCACACTGATTGAGTTGCATATATTGAAGAATCCTTGCATCCCTAGAATAAACCCAATCTGATCTTGGTGTACAAGCTTTTTAATGTGTTGCTCAGTTTTGCTTGCTAGAATTTTCTTGAGGATCTTTGCATCTATATTCATCAGTGATATTGGCCTATAATTTTATTTTTTTGTATTGTCTTTGCCTGGTTTTAGTATCAGGGTGATGGTGGCCTTGTAGAATGAGTTTGGAAGTATTCCTTCCTCTGCAACTTTTTGGAAGAGTTTCAGAAAAATAGGCACTAGCTCTTCTCTAAATGTCTGATAGAATTCCCTTCTGAAGCCATATGGCCCTGGGCTTTTGTTTTGGGGGAGATCTCTGATCAGAGTTTTAATTTCGTGTTGGCAACTGGCTTGTTCATAGTATCTATTTCTTCCTGGTTCAGTCTTGGGAGCTTGAACTTTTCTAAGAATTTATTTCCTCTTGGTTGTCCATTTTATTGAGCTTCTCTTGTGGCTCAGCTGGTAAAGAATCCACCTGCAATGCGGGAGACCTGGGTTCCATCCCTGGGTTGGGAAAATTGCCTGGAGATGGGAAAGGCTACCCACTCCAGTATTCTGGCCTGGAGAATTCCATGGACTGCATTTTATTAGTATATAGTTGCATATAATATCCTCTTAAGATCCTTTGTATTTCTGCATTGCCTGTTTAAGCTCTCCTTTTTCATTTCTAATTTTGTTGATTTTATTTTTCCCTCTTTTTTACCTTGATGAGTCCGGCCAGTGATTTGTTAATTTTGTTTATCTTCTCAAAGAACCAGCTTTTAGTTTTATTAATCTTTGCCATTGTTTCCTTCATTTCTTTTTCATTTATTTCTGCTCTGATCTTTATGGTTTCTTTTCTTCTACTAATTTTGGGGGGTTTTTTTGTTCTTTTTCCAGTTGTTTTAGGTGTTAAGTTAGGTTGTCTATTCTATGTTTCTCTTGTTTCTTGAGGTATGACTGTATTGCTATGAACTTCCCTCTTAGAACTGCTTTTGCTGAATCCTATAGGTTTGGGGTCATCATGTTTTCATTGTCATTTGTTTCTAGGAATCTTTTTATTTCTCTTCTTATACTTTCAGTGACCTCTTGGTGATTTAGTAATGTATTATTTAATCTCCATGAGTTTGTGTTTTTTGCACTTCTTTTCCTGGGGTTGGTATCTAGTCTCATAGTGGTGTGGTCAGAGAAGATGCTTGATCTATTTCAACTTTCTTAAATTTACTGAGGCTTGGTTTGTGGCTCAAGATGTTATCTATCCTGGAGATGTTCCGTGTGCACTTGAGAAGCAAGTATTCTTCTGCATTTGGATAGAAAGTCCTGAAGATATCAATTATGTCCATATGGTCTAATGTTTCATTTAAGGCTCGTGTTTCCTTATTGATTCTCTGTTTTGATGATCTGTCCGTTGGTGTTAAGTGGGGTGTTAACATCCCCTACTATTACTGTGTTCTTGTTTATTTCCCCTCTTATGTCTGTTAGTGTTTGCTTTATGTATTGAGGTGCTCCTATGTTGGGTGAATAAATATTTACAATTGTTATGTCTTCTTCTTGGATTGACCCTTTGATCATTATGTAGTGTACTTCTTTGTCTCTTATAATATTTATTTTAAAGTCTATTTTTGTCTGAAATAATGATTGCCACTCCAGCTTTCTTTTAGTTTCCATTCATATGGAGTATTTTCCCCATACTTTTACCTTCACTCTGTATGTGTTTCTAGGTCTGAAATGGATTTCCTGTAGGCATCATATATATGGGTCTTGCTTTTGTATTTGAACATTCAGTCAGTCTGTATTTTTTGGTTGGTGCATTTAATCCATTTACATTTAAGGTAATTATTGATATATATGTTCCTATTGGCATTTTCTTAATTGTTTTGGGTTTGTTTTTGTAGGTCTTCCCTTTCTCTTGTGTTTATTGGCTATGTAAGTCCCTTTAGTATTTGTTGGAAGGCTGATTTGGTGGTGCTAAATTCTCTCAACTTTTGTTGTCTATAACGCTTTTGATTCCTCCATCAATTCTGAGTGAGATCTTTGCTGGGTATACTAATCTTGGTTGTAGATTTTTTCTTTCAGTACTTTAAATATATCCTGCCATTCCCTTCTGTCCTGCAGAGTCTCTGCTGAAAGATCCGCTGTTAATTGTACGGGTTTTCCCTCATATGTTACTTGTTGCTTTTCCCTTGCTGCTTTTAGTATTCTTCCTTTATGCTTAATCTCTGTTAGCTTGATTAATGTGTGTCTCAATGTGTTTCTCCTTGGGCTTATCCTATAAGGGACTCTCTGCACTTCTTGGACTTATTTCCTTTCCCTTGTTGAGGAAGTTTTCAACTATTTCTTGAAATTTTTTCTCAGTGCTTTTCTCTTTTCTTCTTCCTCTGGGACCCCTATAACTCGAATGTTGGTGTGTTTAATATTGTCCCAAAGGCCTCTGAAGTGAAGTGGAAGTCGCTCAGCTGTGTTTGACTTTTTGCGACCCCATGGAGTATACAGTCCATGGAATTCTCCAGGCCAGAATACTGGAGTGGGTAGCCATTGCTTCTCCAGGGGATCTTCCCCACCCGGGGATGGAACCCAGGCCTCCCGCATTGCAGGGGGATTCTTTACCAGCTGAGCCACCAGGGAGGCCCAAACTTCTCTGAGGTTATCCTCAGTTTTTTTCACTCTTCTTCCTTCATTCTGCTCTTCAACAGTTATTTCCACCATTCTATCTTCCTGCTCACTTATCCCTTCTTCTGCCCCAGTTATTCTGCTACTGGTTCCTTCTTGAATATTTTTAATTGAAGTAATTGTGTTACTCACTTGTTTACTTATTCTTAATTTCTTCTATGTCCTTGGTGATTGTATTAACTGTGTTGTTTCTTGCATTTTCTTTATTCTGTTTTCACATCTTTGGAGCATCTTTACTATCATTATTCTGAATTCTCTTTCAGGTAAATTGCTTATTTGCTCTTTGTTTATTTGCTCTTGTGAGTTTCTACCCTGTTCTTTCATTTGTGCTGTATTTCTCTGTCTTTTCACTTTTTTTTCTAACTTGCTCCAATTGAGGTCTCCCAGGCTTTAGGGTTGTATTCATTCTTCCTTTTGGTTTTTGCCTTTGGAGGGAAAGGTTGGTTGAGTGGTTTGTGTTGACTTCTTGTTAGGGGTGACTTGTGTCTGTGTTCTAGAGTGCGATCAAGCAGGTAATTACAGATATAATGGGATATATACACACACTCCACACACACAGTTATAACCAAAGCATTCTAAGGAAAAGAGTACAGGAGACTGACTTGGTGAACGAGGGAAACCCAAAGTGATATTGACCAATTAAAAGCAGAGCTAACTAAAGCTCAATCTGGAAAACTGAGCGGAGTGAAAACTAGGGAACATAGCAAAGAGACCTCAGCAATTTAACTTATCTGGTGAAAAAAGAAAGTGTGAAGGAAAAAAGGGAGAAGAAAAGGAGGAAAAACACAGGAGAAGGCAGAGAAAAGAAAAGGAAGGGGTGGAAAAGAAGGTTAAAAAAGAGAAAAGAAAAAATAGAAAAGCAAAGATAAATAGATGTATGAGGAAAAGATTTTTATATATTCAGGATTAGCCATTTTATATATATATATATATATATATATAAACTACAATATTTATATATATTCAGGATTAGCTGGCAAAGAACTATAAGAAAAGCAGTCAAATATATCAAAAACAAAATCAGAAAAATTACAAAAAGAAGGTAAAAAAAAAGAAAAAAATCTTTTTTTTTTTAAATTAAATTTATTTATTTATTTTTAATTTTTACTTTACAATCCTGTATTGGTTTTGGCATAGATTGACATGAATCCACCACAGGTGTAAAAATCTTAAAATGAAATTTTTAAACAAGAAAAACAAAGAGGAAAACTCTGCAGCCCTGCAACAGGCTAATGTGAAGGTAGAAATATGCAGGGGGAATAAACAGTGTGATTTATAAGAAAGGAAAAGTTCTCGAGGTCGTAGTTCTTCTTGGTTGTAGTCTGCCCCCATGGACGGGGTTGGGTTAGTGGCGTGTGATGGTTTCCTGGTTGGGGAGCTTGTGCTTGTGTTCTGGTTGATGGAGCTGGATCTTGTCTCTCTGAAGGGCAGTGCAGTGTCCAGTAGTAGGTTTGGGGGTGTCTATGAGTTCAGTGTATCTTTGGGCAATCCTTCTTGGCTTTGGCAGTGTTCAGTCAGTTCAGTCCGGTCACTTAGTCGTGTCCAACTCTCTGCGACCCCATGAACCGCAGAACGCCAGGCCTCCCTGTCCATCGCCAACTCCCGGAGTCCACCCAAACCCATGTCCATCGAGTCGGTGATGCCATCCGGCCATCTCATCCTCTGTCCTCCCCTTCTCCTCCTGCCCTCAATCTTTCCCTTTTCCAATGAGTCAGTGTTAGACACTCCTATTTCCACAGCCACATCAAAGTGGCTCTCTCAGCATGTCTTATCTACCACCAACCCTCTATTTCTCCTTGGAACCTTTGCCAATACTTCTGTTCCCTGCTCCCACCCTGCACCACAGGCCAACGCTTGCTAGGTAAGGGCTTGTGAGGATCTTTTCTCAGCTCCCCGACCTTGCCCTCTGCATCTCAGAGACTTGCATGGGCTTCCATCAGCCCCCTGAGCTTGCCCTCTGTGTCAGGGGGCTTGTGTGCGCTTGTCTCAGCTCACCAGGCCACTGTCTATTATTGCAGGGCTTATGTGCACTTATTTCGGCTCACCAGCCACTCTGCTTCACGGGGCTTGTGTGTACTTGTTTTGGCTCACTGGCCCAGCATCTATGCTGCAGGGCTTATGTGTTCTTTTGGCTCCCCAGGCCCACCCTCTGCACCCTGAGGTTTGTGTGCACTGGAGAGGATTGTATGCCACGCCTTTCTTGGCAACCTGGGCATGCCCTCTGAATCCCGCAGTTTGTGTGCACTGGAGAGGTTTGTATGCTGTGCCACTCTCAGGTACCCCAGCCTGTCCCCTGCACCACAAGGGTTGTGTGCGCTGCAGAGGTTTGTATGCTGCCCCTCTCTAGGCAACCCGGCCCGCCTTCTGTGCTGTGGGACTTCTATGGGCTTCTCTCAGTTCCCCAAGCCCGCTGTCTGGTCAGTGCCACAGTCCGAGCACCTTTTATGGGCTGAGAATTGCAGCTTTCTCTGTTTTCTGCCCTCTTAGTCCCTGCTTTGCCCAATTTTCTGAGATTCCACCGCTCACCCTTGGGCCTGCCTGTGAGGGAGCTTCCCAGTGCATGGGAACCCTTCCTGTTTCAGGACTCCCTCCCTCTCTTGGGGTACATGCTCCTGTCCAGAAGTTCTCTGTCTTTTCCCTTTTTATGTCTCCATCCTCTCTCCTACCTCATTTCAGGGAGCTTAGCTTGCCCCTCCTGGAGGCCTGGGGTCTTCTGCTGTCATCTAGAGGTTGTTTTGCATCTTGATGAGTTTTTCTGATGTATTTGTGGGGAGGTTGGCAATCTCCCCATCTCACTCCTCTGTCATCTTCTTCCACTCTCCTGGTATGATGACCATTCTGACCAGTGTGGAGTGGTACGTCATTGTAACTTGATTTGCATTTCTCTAATAATTAGCCACATTGAGCATCTTTTCATGTGCCTACTGGCCATACTTGTCCTCTTTCAAGGAATGTCTATTAAGGTCTTCTGCCCATTTTTTGATGGGGTTCTGTTGCCGTTGGGTTGTTTGGGTATTTCGAAAATTAACTCCCAGGATTTGTGAATATTTTCTCCCATTTTGTAATCTTTTTGTCTTTTTTTTTTAAATGGTTTTGTTTGCTGTGCAATCTCGTAAGTTTGATTATGTCCTATTTATTTATTCATTTCCATTGCCTTGGGAGACTGACCTAAGAAAACATTGGTGTGATTTATGTCAGAGAATGTTTTGCCCATGCTCTCTTCTACGAGTTTTGTGCTGTCGTGTCTTGTTTAACTCTTTAAGTCCTTTGGAGTTTATTTCTGTGCATGGTGTGAGGACGTGTTCTAACTTCATTGATTTACATGCAGCTGTCCAACTTCCCCAGTACCACTTGTTAAAGAGACTTTTCCCTATTTTATATTCTTGTCTCCTTTGTCAAATATTAATTGACTGTAGGTGTGTGAGTTTATTTATGGCTCCCTATTCTGGTCCATTGATCTGTATGTCTGTTTGATACCAGTACCACACATTTTGATTACTGTAGCATTGTGATCCTGTCTGAAGTCTGGGAGAGTTGTTCCCGTTGTTTTTGGTTTTTTTTTTTTTACCTCAGAATTGCTTTGCCAATTCTGGGTTATATGATTCCATATAAAATTTTGGATTATTTGTTCTAGTTCTGTGAAAAAAATGTCATAGGCATTTTGATAGGGATCACATTAAATCTGTATATGGCTTTAGGTTGTATTTCCATTTTAATAATATTAATTCTTCCAATCCAAGAGCATAGAATATCTTTCTTTGAATCCTCTTTAATTTCCTTTATTAATGTCTATACTTCTTAGTATACAAGTCTTTCACCTCCTTGGTCAGGTTTATTTCTAGGTATTTTATATTTCAGTTCAGTTCAGTTCAGCCACTCAGTCGTGTCCGACTCTTTGCGACCCCGTGAACTGCAGCACGCCAGGCCTCCCTGTCCATCACCAACTCCCGGAGTTCACTCAAACTCACGTCCATCGAGTCCGTGATGCCATCCAGCCATCTCATCCTCGGTCATCCCCTTCTCTTCCTGCCCCCAATCCCTCCCAGCATCAGAGTCTTTTCCAATGAGTCAACTCGTCACATGAGGTGGCCAAAGTACTGGAGTTTCAGCTTTAGCATTATTCCTTCCAAAGAAATCCCAGGGCTGATCTCCCTCAGAATGGACTGGTTGGATCTCCTTGCAGGCCAAGGGACTCTCAAGAGTCTTCTCCAACACCACAGTTCAAAAGCATCAATTCTTTGGTGCTCAGCCTTCTTCACAGTCCAACTCTCAGAGGGGTGCTATTTTTAAATGTATCTTTTTACATTCCCTTTCTGATATTTCACTGCCAGTGTACAGAAATGCAACTGGTTTTTGAATATTAATCTTATATGGCTATTTTGCTGAGTTCACTTATCAGATCTGGTAGGTTTTGTGTTGAGTCCTTAGGGTTTTATATATAGTGTCACGTCATCTGCATATAACGATAATTTTACCTCTCCCCTCCCAATTTGGATGCCTTTCATTCCTTTTTCTTGTCTGTGCTTGGCCAGGACCTCCAACACTATGCTGAACAGAAGTGGTTAGAATGGGCAACCCTTGTCTTGCTTCAGTTTTTCAACAAGAAGGCTGTTAGCATTTTTTTTTAAATTTATTTATTTATTTTTAATTTTTACTTTACAATTCTGTATTGCTTTTGGCATAGATTGACATGAATCCACCACAGGTGTTTACCACTGAGTACTGTATTGATTGTGGGTTTTATAAGTGGCTTTTATTATGTTGAGATTTCGAGCTTCCCTGGTGGCTCAGATGGTAAACAGTCTGCCTGCAATGCGGGAGACCTGGGTTTGATCCCTGGGTTGGGAAGATCTCCTGGAGAAGGAAATGGCAACCCACTCCAGTATTCTTGCCTGGAGAATCCCATGGACAGAGGAGCATGGTAGGCTATATACAGTCCATGGGGTCGCAAAGAGTCGGACATGACTGAGCGACTTCACTTCACTCACTTTTTATTATATTGAGATATGGCCCATCTATTCCCACTTTTGTAAGGGTTTTTATCATGAATGAATGTTGAATTTCTGTCAAACACTTTTTTTTGCATCTATTGAGATGATCCTTTAGTTTTCTATACTTTTCTTTTCTTAATGTGGTGTATAACATTGATTGATTTGCAAACATTGAACTATCTTTGTGAACTTGGGATGAATTCCACTTGGTGAGGGTGTATAATCTTTTTTATGTGTTGTTGGATTTGGTATGCTAATATTTTGTTGAGAATTTTTGCACCTATATTCAAAGATTTTGTTGCCATGCAGTCATGTCCAACTCTTCAGGACCCCATGAACTGTAGCCCACCAGGCTCCTCTGTCCATAGGATTTCCTAGGCAAGAATACTGGAGTGGGTTGCCACTTTCTTCTCCAGAGCATCTTCCTGACCCAGACTGAATCCATGCTTCCTGTATTGGCAGGGAGATTCTTTACTTCTGAGCCACCAGAGAAGCTCCATATTCAAAATATTGGACTGTAAATTTCTTTTTTGGTGGTGTCTTTCCCTGGTTTGGGTATCAGGGTGATGGTGGCTTCATAGAATGTCTTCGGGAGTGTTTCCTCCTCTTCAATCTTTTGAGAGTTTGAGAAGAATCAGCATAAATTCACTTTTGCATGTTTAGTAGAATTCACCTATGAAGACATCTGGCCCTAAACTTTTGTTTGTAGGTAGTTTCTCTTTTAAATTACAGATTCTATCTCACTTCTAGTGATTGGTCTGTTCAAATCATCAATTTCTTCTTGATTCAGCTTGTGGTATGTATGTTTCTAGAAAGTCATCCATTTCTTTTAGGTTGTCAACTTTGACAGAGGATCCCGGCAGGCTACAGTCCATGGGGTCGCAAAGAGTCAGACACGACTAAGCATGCAGTGCCTGCATGCATGCATAATTATTCATGGTATTCTCTTGAGGGTTTTTTGCATTTCTGTAGCATCAGATTTCTCCTTTCTCATTTCTTAGTTTATTTGGGTTCTCTCTTCTTCTTCACGGGCCTGGCTAAAGGGCTGTCGGTTTTGTTTATCCTTTCAAAGAACCAACTACTGGTTTTATTGATTTTTTTCTACTTTTTTTTTTTTAAGTCTTGATTTTATTTATTTCCTCTCTGATCTTTACTATTTCCTTCCTTCTGCTGACTTTACATTTTGATTGTTCTTCTAATTCTTTTAGGTGGCAGTTTTAATTGTTTACTTGAGTGTTTTCTTAGTTTTTGATGAAGGCCTGTATCACTGTGAACTTCCCTGTACAAGTTGCTTTTGCTGCCTCTCACAGATTTTGTATGGTTGTGTTTTCACTGTGATTTGTCTCAAGGTTCTTTTTAAATATTCTTTTTTATTTCTTCATTGACCCACTGGTTTTTCAGCAGCATGTTGTTTGGTCTCCATGTAGTCTTTTTTTTTTTTTTTCACTTCTTTTCCTGTGGTTCATTTCTAGTTTCATGCCATTGTGATCAGAGAAGATGCTTGAAATAATTTCTATAGTCTTAAATTAAATTTATTAAGTTTTGTGCCCTAATGTGTGATAAATCCTAGAAGATGTTCCGTGTACACTTGAAAAGAATGTGTATTCTGATTTGTCTTTATTTTGATGTAATGTCCTGAAAACACTATTTAAATCTAAATATTCTATTGTTTCTTTTAGGCTCTCTGTTGCCTTATTGATTTTGTCTAGGAGATCTGTCCACTGATGTGAGTGGGGTGTTAAAATCTCCTACTGTTATTGTATTCGCATCAATTTCTCCCTTGTTTATGTATTTGGGTGCTCCTATATTAAGTGCATGGAGAAGGCAATGGCAACCCACTCCAGTACTCTTGTCTGGAAAATCCCATGGACAGAGGAGCCTGGTAGGCTGCAGTCCATGGGGTCGCTAAGAGTCGGACATGACTGAGAGACTTCACTTTCTTTTTTCACTTTCATGCATTGGAGAAGGCAATGGCAACCCACTCCAGCCCTCTTGCCTGGAGAATCCCAGGGACAGCAGAGCCTGGTGGGCTGCCGTCTATGGGTTCGCACAGAGTTGGACACAACTGAAGCGACTTAGCAGCATATTAAGTGCATATTAAGTTATAAGTGTAATATGCTCTTCTTCTTATGATCCTTTTTATCATTATACAGTGTCCTTCTTTATCTTTCTTTATCGTCTTTAAAGTCTACTGCAACTCCTGCTTTCTTGTCATTTCTATTTGCATTAAGTACCTTTCTCCATCCCTTCACTTTCAATCTATGTGAGTCCTTTGCCTAAGGTGGGTCTCTTGTGGGCAGCATATCAAACACTCCTGTTCTTTTATCCAGTCTGCCACTCTATGTCTTTTGATTATTTAGTCCATTGACATTTAAGGTAATTATTGTTGTTGTTTAGTCACTAAGTTGTGTCGAACTCTTTGCAATCCCACTGACTGCAACATGCCAGGCTCCTCTGTCCTCCACTATCTCCCAGAGTTTGCTCAAACTCTGTCCATTGAGTTGATGATGCTATCTAACCATCTCATCCTCTGTCACCCACTTCTTCTTTTGCCTTGAATCTTTCTCAGCATCAGAGTCTTTTCCAGTGAGTTGGCTCTCTCCATCAAGTGGCCAAAGATTTGGAGCTTCAGCAACAGTCCTTCCAGTGAAGGGTTGATTTCCTTCAGAAGGGACTGGTTGGATCTCCTTGCAGTCCAAGGGACTCTCAAGAGTCTTCTCCAGCACCACAATTTGAAAGCATCAATTCTCTGGTACTCAACCTTCTTTACCACCCAACTCTCACATCTGTACATGACTACTGGAAAAACCAGAGCTTTGACTACATGGACTTTTATCAGCAAAGTGATGTATTTATTGCCATTTTAAATCTTGCTTTCCAAATTGATTCTTTGTTTTTTCTTTGCTCTTCTTCTTTTTGTGGTTTGATGACTTCTTTTATGTTTGTGCTCTCCTCTTTTTGGTTTTTCTGAATCTATTGTATGTTTTTTATTTATGGCTGCCCTGTTTTTCAAGTATGTTAACTCCTTCCTTTATCTGCTTGCTTTACACTCATAGTCATATGAGTCACACATTCTGAAAAAGAAAGAAAGAAAAAGAATCTAGATTTTCTTATCCTCCTTCCCCACATTTTATGATTCTGATGCCCTTTTTTATGCCTTTTGCTGTTCCTTGTGTTTAATCATTGCTTTCACAAATAGGATTTTTTTTTTTAATCTGTATACTGGCTACTTTCCAACTGTGATTTCCTCCTTCCTATATCTTCTTGCTTCTTTTCTATTTAGAGAAGATGTTTCAATATTTCTTTTAGGTATTATATTTATATTATAATACCTGACTATAATTATATTATAATACCTGATTATAATTATATTATAGTATTGTTATATTTTTAAAATGTTTGCTAATCTGAGAAATTCTTTTTTTTGCCCACTCTAAATGATAAGCATGCTTGATAGAGTATTCTAGGTTGGAAATTATTCTCTTTCAAGACTGAATATATTTTGTCACTTCCAGCTGGCCTACAGTGTTTCTGAGGGAAATCTGCTCGTGGCCTTAATGGATTTGTTTGTAATTAACTCTTTGTTTTTCTCTTGCTACCTTTAGAATCCTTTATCTTTAACTTCTGGCATTTTTATTATAATATATCTTGGAGTAGGTCTGCTTGGGCTTATCTTGTTTGGGGCCCTATGTACTTCCTTTATCTGGATATCCACTTCCTTTCTACGTTTGGGAAGTTTTCAGCCATAATTTCTTCAAATATCTTTTCAATCCCCTTTTATCTTTCTTCTCCTTCTGTGGATTGGCCTGCCTTATATTATCTCATTTGTCTCTCACATTGCTTTCGTTTTTTCATTTGGCTTTCCAGTGTTTTGACTGGGTAAATACCATTATTTGATCTTCTAGGTCATTTATTCTTTCTTCTGTATTACTCATTCTTCTATTCTCTGTCTTGAGTGCAGCTTTTATCTTGGCAGATGAATGCTCCAATTTTCCTTGACTCCTCTTAATAGTTTCCACTCCTTTTTACAATAATCTGCATTTCTGCTGATAGTTTTTTTTTTTTTTTAAGTAATTCAATATTTTCATTGCCTCCTTTTTGAACTCAGTGTCTGTTAGACTGAAGAGTCTGTTTCATTGTTTGTTCCTTCAGGGGATTTCTCTTGGTCTTTTAACTGACAGTGGTTTCTTTGCTTCTTCCATTTGCTTATATTTTTCTAACTCAATGAGTTTCAAAAAAACAAATATCTACTGTAGTCTTAGAGGGCTATTTATATGCAGGAACACCCCTGCATGTCTTGTGCGGGTTTAATATTTTTTTGATGTGAGGTCTTTTTTTGGTTTGGATATTTGCTGTCTCCTTCCTCAGCATGTGCCAACCATTATCCTCTTGATAAGGGTTATGCAAGTGCATGGTCTGCTCCCACACTCCCAGCAAGGCAAGGGCAGTGGTTGGCTCCCAGTCTGGGTCCCTCAGCGTAGGCAGCTGGTTGCACATACTCTGGGGAGGAAGGGGCAGTGGTTGGTGCTGTGTTGTGGGACTTTCAGCAGCAGTGATGGATCACCAAGCATACACCCTTGGGAAGGTGGGAGCAGGAACCTGCACCTCTTTACAGGACGCTTGGCAGTGGCAGTGGTTTGCAGCTGCCTCTGGAGTCTAAGATGGCAGCAGTGGTTTGCATCTGCCCCTGTAGCTTGTGAAGGTGGTACCCTGCTGCCTAAGAGTGCACAGAGAAATATGCTCCTTTGGAGGGCCTGCCCCTCTCCTTGCATTACTCCCAACAATGGTGTCTTGCATCTCTGGCAGGTCCAGGCTTCTTCCTGGACTCCCTTGGTTTGGGCAAACCACACCCTAGACCTTCTGGCTGTCTTCATACAGTCAACCCTAATGCTCTCCCCTGGGTCTGACTCCCAAAGCCCAAGTCTCAGCATCCAGCCCTGACCACGCCAATGGATGAGCTTGTCAAGCTGGGCAGTGCCAGTCAACACAACTGTCTGTATAGTTCTCTCTTTGGTTTACCCTCTGCAAACCTGTTACTGTGCTTTCTTCAGAGGCTTCAAAGTTCCCCCCTGTGTCCTGGCCCATCTGCCCACCAGTGAGGAGATTTCTCTGTGTGTAGAAACTTTTCCT
The DNA here is from genome assembly GCF_014754425.2 of Oryx dammah. Taxonomy (NCBI): domain Eukaryota; kingdom Metazoa; phylum Chordata; class Mammalia; order Artiodactyla; family Bovidae; genus Oryx; species Oryx dammah. The sequence continues at coordinate 105,182,962 of NW_024070189.1, read as the reverse complement.
CCTTCACAACATTTCCTCCCTCCCAGTAGCACACGTCCTGTCCTGATTTCTTTTTCTTTTGTCCTACCCAGTTACGTGGAGATACTCTTGCTCTTTTGTAGGTCTGAGGTCTTCTGTCTGCATTCAGTAGATGTTCTGTGAGAGTCTTTCCAATGCAGATGCATTTTTGATGTATATATGGTGAGAAGGTGAGCTCCACAGCATACTCCTCTGCATCTTGATCTGCTACCCCAAAAGTTTTAAGTTACATATGTGGCTTGCATTCATGGTACATATTATATTGCTATTGCACAACACTGATCAGTGATGTGCCTAACTGTGGTTTCCTTTTTATTTATTCTGCTATCTTAGTTCAGTTCAGTTCAGTCTCTCAGTCGTGTCCGACTTTGCAACCCCATGAATCACAGCACGCCAGGCCTCCCTGTCCATCACCAACTCCCGGAGTTCACTCAGACTCACGTCCATCGAGTCGGTGATGCCATCCAGCGATCTCCTCTGTCATCCCCTTCTCTGCTATCTCACATGCTAGTAAAGTAATGATCAAAATTCTCCAAGCCAGGCTTCAGCAATACATGAACCATGAACTTCCAGATATTCAAGCTGGTTTTAGAAAAGGCAGAGGAACCAGAGATCAAATTGCCAACATCTGCTGGATCATCAAAAAAGCAAGAGAGTTCCAGAAAAACATCTATTTCTGCTTTATTGACTATGCCAAAGCCTTTGACTATGTGGATCACAATAAATTGTGGAAAATTCTGAAAGAGATGGGAATACCAGACCACCTAACTTGCCTCTTGAGAAACCTGTATGGAGGTCAGGAAGCAACAGTTAGAACTGAACATGGAACAACAAACTGGTTCCACATAGGAAAAGGAGTATGTCAAGGCTGTATATTGTCACCCTGCTTATTTAACTTATGTGCAGAATACATCATGAGAAACACTGGGCTGGAGGAAGCACAAACTGGAATCAAGATTGCCGGGAGAAATATCAATAACCTCAGATATGCAGATGACACCACCTTTATGGCAGAAAGTGAAGAACTAAAAGGGCCTCTTGATGAAAGTGAAAGAGGAGAGTGAAAAAGTTGGCTTAAAGCTCAACATTCAGAAAACGAAGATCATGGCATCTGGTCCCATCACTTCATGGGAAATAGATGGGGAAACAGTGGAAACAGTGGCTGACTTTATTTTTCTGAGCTCCAAAATCACTGCACGTGGTGATTGCAGCCATGAAATTAAAAGACACTTACTCCCTGGAAGGAAAGTTATGATCAACCTAGACAGCATATTCAAAAGCAGAGACATTACTTTGCTAACTAAGGTCCATCTAGTCAAGGCTATGGTTTTTCCAGTGGTCATGTATGGATGTGAGAGTTGGACTCTAAAGAAAGCTGAGTGCCAAAGAACTGATGTTTTTGAACTGTGGCATTGGAGAAGACTCTTGAGAGTCCCTTGGATTGCAAGGAGATCCAACCAGTCCATCCTATAAGAGATCAGTCCTGAGTGTTCGTCGGAAGGACTGATGCTGAAGCTGAAACTCCAATACTATGGCCACCTGATGTGAAGAACTGACTCACTGGAAAAGACCCTGAAGCTGGGAAAGATTGAAGGCAGGAGAAGGGGATGGCATAGGATGAGATGATTGGATGGCATCATCAACTTGATGGACATGAATTTGAGTAAGCTCCGGGAGTTGGTGATGGACAGGGAAACCTGGCGTTCTGTGGTTCATGGGGTCACAAAAAGTCAGACATGACTGAGCAACTGAACTGAACTGCTATCCAGTTCAAGTGAAACTATAGGGTTCCCTTGTAGCTGAATTGGTAAAGAATCTGCCTGCAATGCAGGAGACCTGGGTCCAATTCCTGGGTGGGGAATATCTCCTGGAAAAGGAAATGGCAACCCACTCCAGTATTCTTGCCTGGAGAATCCCATGGACAGAGGAGCCTGGCAGGTTACAGTCCATGGGGTTGCAAGAGTCAGACACGACTTAGCGACTAAACCACCACCACCACCCAGTTCATATGTTTAAATCCTAACCTCTAGAACTCTCAGACTCTGGAAATAAGGTCTTTGAAGATGTAATTAAATTAAAATATGATCTGTAGATTGGGCCCTAATCCAACATGCCCGGTGTCCTTATAAGAAGAGATTAGCACCCAGACATGTACACGCACAGAGGGAAGACCATGTAAGAACACAGTGAGACTTGCGCCTTGCCTTCTGCAGGCCAAGGAGACAGGCCTCAGAAGAAACCAAACCTGCCAACGTCTTGATCTTAGACTTCTAGCCTCTAGGAGTATGAGAAAATACATTTCTGTTGTTTTCAGTCTGTGGCATTTTGTTATGGCAGCCTGAGCAGGCATCTTGCTGCTATACGTAGAACACTCACAGCAACCCCATATTCTGTCTGTACTTCCATCCCATCTCCCTGGGCCTTAGAACACTCCCACCCAAATGACATTCTTTTTCCTTTTAAATGTCATTAATTTTTAAAACAGTGCACAAATTAAACATAAAAACTTCAGAAAAAACTTAAAACAAACAAATATATATCATGCTAAATCCTATTATAGACAAGTTTTATTCATGTTTTAAGAATATATTACAAAATTCATATCCAATTAACAGTCATGTGCTCTTTTGGCCATTTCATTAAACAAAAGGAAAACAGACACATGCTAAAGAATATGAAGAGCACAAAAGAACACATGGTGATGTGTTCAGTAGCTCCATCCTATAGGTAATGGTATAAAGTTTCTCGTCTTTCTTCCCAGAAATGTTTTGTGCACATACACATATGTATTCTTGTTTTTAATGGAAAAATTCTGAATCATGCTTAACTTGTATTGTACAGACTTGCCACATCTACATATACAAATCTTATTCTTTTTAACAACTTCATGATATATGCCATTGAACAGATACTGAAACTTATTTATCATTTCCTTTATTGATGAGTATTTAGATGGTTTCTGTTTCTTGCTATCACATACAATGCGCAATGACCATTCTCACACAGATATCTCTGGGTATGTGTACACCTGTATTTATAACATAAAGTGGTAGAGGGGCTTCCCTAGTGGCTCAGTGGTAAAGAACTCCCCACCAATGCAGGAGACCTGGGTTCAATCCCTGATCCAGGAAGATCCCACATGCCACAGAGCAACTAAGCTTGTATGCCACAACTATTGAGCCTGTACTCTAGAACCTGGAAGCTGCAATTATAGAAGCTCATGTGCCCTAGAGCCAGTGCTCTGCAAGAGAGAAACCACTGCAGTGAGAAAGCCATGCACCACAACCAGAGAGAAGCACCACAACCAGAGAGAAGCCCCTGCTCTCTGCAACTAGAGAAAAGCTGCGCAGCAATGAAGACCCAGCAGAGCCAAAACTAAACAGATAACAATATTACTCAGAAAAAGATAAACTGGTAGAGACTGAACTACTGGCTCAAAGTACATGTACACTTTTAATTCTGTGGCAGCTGTGGCAGACTACTATCCCAAGATGACCACACCAGTACACCTCCCATATAACATGCTCTATAATGTGATGCTGACCCTTCTCCCACCAAGAAGTGAGGTATACATTTCCTTTCTTTGAATCTGCACAGGGGGTTCTGGGGGCTATGACAACTAGAATTCAGTGGAGGTAATGTTACATGACTTCTGAGGCAAGAAGGTACTTCCCACCTGGCTCACGTGATCTCACCCTTGGAATCTGGCCACCATACTATAAGCACGAGACACACAGAGACTACAGGTGGCTGTTTGATCCAACAACCCTAACTAAGGTCTCAGCCACAAGCTGCCATCAACTACGATACATGCGAGTGAAAGATACTTCATATGATTCTACCCTCTAACCTTTGGGCCTTTCAGCTAAGACCCCAGGCTTTGTATAGGAGAGATAAATTGTTTCTGCTATCAGCCTGCATTTTCGATCCAGAGCAACTGTGAATAATAAAAAATGATTACTGTTACATGCCTTTAAAATTCTTACTGACATACCATATATCACCTTCCCTGTTCAAAATACAACATTTGAATTTGATCATTTAAAATTACTCGATAAATGGAATACCTTCTTTCATGGATCACAGCCTTGTTATGGTGAAGGGGCTTACATAACTCAGTGAAGCTATGAGCTATGCCCTGCAGGGCTACCCAAGACAGACGGGTCATAGTGAAGAGTTCTGACACAATGTGGTCCACTGAAGGAGAAAATGGCAAGCCACTACAATCTTCTTGCTGTGAGAACCCCATGAACAGTGTGAAAAGGGAAAAAGAGACGATACTGGGAGATGAGTCCCCCAGGTTGGAAGGTGTCCAGTATGCCACTGGGGAAGAGCACAGGGCAATTACTATTAGGGCCAGAAAGAATGAAGCAACTGGGTCAAAGTGAAAATGATGTACAGTTGTGAATGTGTTTGGTGGTGAAAGCAAAGTCTGATGCTATAATAAACAATATCACTTAGGAACCTGGAATGTTAGGTCCATGAATCAGGGTAAATTGGATGTGGTCAAGTAGGAGATGGCAAGAGTGAACACTGACAATTTAGAAATCAGTCAACTAAAATGGATGAGAATGGGCAAATTTAATTCAAATGACCATTATATCTACTACTGTGGGCAAGAAACCCTTAGAAGAAATGGAGTAGCTCTTATAGTCAACAAAAAATCCAAAATGCAGTACGTGGGTTCAGTTCAGTTCAGTCACTCAGCTGTGTCTGACTCTTTGCAACCCCATGAACTGCAGCACACCAGGCCTCCCTGTCTATCACCAACTCCTGGAGTCCACACAAACCCATGTCCATTGAGTTGGTAATGCCATCCAACCATCTGATGCTCAGTCATCCCCTTCTCCTCCTGCCGTCAATCTTTCCCAGCATCAGGGTCTTTTCCAATAAGTCAGCTCTTCGCATCAGGTGGCCAAAGTGTTCAAGTTTCAGCTTCAACATCAGTCCTTCCAATGAACACCCAGGACTGATTTCCTTTAGGAGGGACCGGTTGGATCTCCTTGTAGTCCAAGGGAATCTCAAGAGTCTTCTCCAACCCCACAGTTCAAAAGCATCAATTCTTCGGTGCTCAGCTTTCTTTAGAGTCCAACTCTCACATCCATACATGACCACTGGAAAAACCATAGCCTTGACTAGATGGACCTTTGTTGACAAAGTAATGTCTCTGCTTTTTAATATGCTGTCTAGATTGTTCATAACTTTCCTTCCAAGGAGTAAGTGTCTTTTAACTTCATGGCTGCAGTCACCATCTGCAGTGACACTACCCAAGTACAATCTCAAAAATGACAGAATGATCTCAATTTGTTTCCAAGCAAACCGTTCAACATCACAGTAATCAAAATTGATGCCCATCCACTAATGCTGAAGAAGCTCAAGTTGATCAGTTCTATGAAGACCTACAAGACCTTCTAGAACAAATCCCGAAAAAAAAAAAAATGTCTTTTTCATCACAGGGGACTGGAATGCAAAAGTAGAAAGTCAAGAGATACCTGGAGTAGCAGGCAAGTTTGGCCTTGGAATACAAAATGAAGCCGACAAAGGCTAACAGAGTTTTTTCAAGAGAATACACTGGCCATAGCAAACACCTTTTCAAAGCACAAGAGATGACTCTACACATGGACATCACCAAAAAGGTCAATACCAAAATCAGACTGATTATATTCTTTGCAGCAGAAGATGGAGAAGCTCTATACAGTCAACAAAAACAAGACCTAGAGCTGACTGTGGCTCAGGTGATGAGCACTCTATTTCAAAATTCAGCCTTACATGGAAGAAAGTAGGAAAACTGAAAATGAAAGTGTTGGTCTCTCAGTTGTGTCCAACTCTTTGGGACCCCATAGACTGTAGCCACCCAGGTCCTCTGTCCATGGAATTCTCCAGGCAAGAATACTGGGGGAGAGAAGGGGGGTGCAATTTCCCTCTCCAGGGGATATTCCCAATCCAGGGATCAACCCTAGGTCTCCGCACTGCAGGCAGATTCTTTACCATCTGAGCCACCAGAGAACCAAAAGTAGGGAAAACTACTAGGCCAAGACCTTTTAGAACTAACACCCCAAAAAAAGATGTCCTTTTCATTATAGGGGACTAGAATGCAAAAGTAGGAAGTCAAGAAACACCTGGAGTAATAGGCAAATTTGGCCTTGGAATGCGGAATGAAGCAGGGCAAAGACTAATAGAGTTTTGCCAAGATAATGCACTGGTCATAGCAAACACCCTCTTCCAAGAACACAAGAGAAGACTCTACACATGGACATCACCAGATGGTCAACACTGAAATCAGATTGATTATATTATCTGCAGCAAAAGCTGGAGAAGCTCTATACAGTCAACAAAAACAAGACCAGGAGCTAACTGTGGCTCAGATGATGAGCTCCTTATTACCAAATTCAGACTGAAATCAGACTGAAATTGAAGAAAGCAGGGAAAACCACTGGACCATTCAGGTGTGACCTAAATCAAATCCCTTATGATTATACAGTGGAAGTGAGAAATAGATTTAAGGGCCTAGATCTGATAGATAGAATGCCTGATGAACTATGGAATGAGGTTCGTGACATTGTACAGGACACAGGGATCAAGACCATCCCCATGGAAAAGAAATGCAAAAAAGCAAAATGGCTGTCTGGGGAAGCCTTACAAATAGCTGTGAAAAGAAGAGAAGCAAAAAGCCAAGGAGAAAAGGAAAGATACAAGCATCTGAATGCAGAGTTCCAAAGAATAGCAAGAAGAGATAAGAAAGCCTTCTTCAGTGATCAAGGCAAAGAAATAGAGGAAAACAACAGAATGGGAAAGACTAGAGATCTGTTCAAGAAAATTAGAGATACCAAGGAAACATTTCATGCAAAGATGAGCTCGATAAACGACAGAAATGGTATGGATCTAACAGAAGCAGAAGATATTAAGAAGAGATGGCAAGAATACACGGAAGAACTGTACAAAAAGGATCTTCACGACCCGGGTAATCATGATAGTGTGATCACTCATCTAGAACCAGACATCCTGGAATCTGAAGTCAAGTGGGCCTTAGAAAGCGTCACTATGAACAAAGCTAGTGGAGGTGATGGAATTCCAGTTGAGCTGTTCCAAATCCTGAAAGATGATGCTGTGAAAGGGCTGCACTCAATATGCCAGCAAAT